>NC_090648.1:176149597-176390119 GCF_040937935.1 Hyperolius riggenbachi
TGCAATCATGTCGGCAGATATGCCCAGAAAATACGTGCAATCATGTCGGCAGATATGCCCAGAAAATACGTGCAATCATGTCGGCAGATATGCCCAGAAAATACGTGCAATCATGTCGGCAGATATGTCCAGAAAATACGTGCAATCAAGTCGGCAGATATGCCCAGAAAATACGTGCAATCATGTCGGCAGATAAGCCCAGAAAATACGTGCAATCATGTCGGCAGATATGCCCAGAAAATACGTGCAATCAAGTCGGCAGATATGCCCAGAAAATACATGCAATCAAGTCAGCAGATATGCCCAGAAAATACGTGCAATCAAGTCGGCAGATAAGCAAAGAAAATACGTGCAATCAAGTCGGCAGACATGCCCAGAAAATACGTGCAATCATGTCGGCAGATTTGCGCAGAAAATACATGCAATCATGTGGCAGACCTGCCGAGAACATACACTTGCTAATATAAATAAAAAAACAAAAACATTTACTCACCTGCAGCAGCAGACCTCCTGTCCCAGCCTCCATCCGGCGTGCAGCTCCCATGGGTGGTTGGGTGGATAGGTAGCCTGGTGGGTGGGTGGGTGGATAGGTAGCCTGGTGGGTGGGTAGGTAGGTAGGCAGCCTGGTGGGTGGGTAGATAGCCCTTAGCCAGGTGGGTAGGTAGCCTGGTGGGTGGGTGGGTAGGTACCCGGATGGGTGGCTGGTTAGCTGGGTGGGTAGGTAGCCTGGTGGTTAGCCGGGTGGGTAGGTAGCCTGGTGGGTGGGTAGGTAGCCTGGTGGGTGGGTAGGTAGGTAGCCTGGTGGGTGGGTGGGTAGGTAGCCCTTAGACGGGTGGGTAGGTAGCCTGGTGGGTGGGTGGGTAGGTAGCCGGGTGGGTGGGTAGTTAGCCCTTAGCCGGGTGGGTAGGTAGCCTGGTTAGGTAGCCGGGTGGGTGGCTGGGTAGCTGGGTGGGTAAGTAGCCTGGTGGGTGGGTAGGTAGCCTGGTGGGTGGGTAGGTAGCCGGGTGGGTGGCTGGGTAGCTGGGTGGGTAGGTAGCCTGGTGGGTGGGTAGGTAGCCTGGTGGGTGGGTAGGTAGCCTGGTGGGTGGGTAGGTAGGTAGCCTGGTGGGTGGGTGGGTAGCCTGGTGGGTAGGTACCTAGGTGGGTAGGTAGCCTGGTGGGTGGGTTGGTAACTAGCCCAGTAGGTAGGTAGGTAGGTAGCCTGGTGGGTGGGTGGGTGGGTAGGTAGGTAGGCAGCCTGGTGGGTGGGTAGCAGGGTGGGTAGGTAGCCTGGTAGGTGGGTTGGTAACTAGCCCGGTAGGTAGGTAGCCGGGTGGGTAGGTAGGTAGGTAGCTGGGTGGGTAGGTAGGTAGGAAGCCTGGTGGGTGTGTGGGTAGGTAGCCCTTAGCCGGGTGGGTAGGTAGCCTGGTAGGTGGCTGGGTAGCTGGGTGGGTAGGAAGCCTGGTGGGTGGGTAGGTAGCCGAGTGGGTGGGTAGCCGGGTGGGTGGGTGGGTAGTGTTAATGTCATAGCTGTATGTTAATCCAAGTTTCATATATATGCACTTAATAGATATAAGGTGACACCAATGTTTAATAAGGCCAATGTAACACAGATGATTCAGATGACTAGAGTTACCCTTTAACGTTAGACTCAGATTCTTTCATTGCAGACATGCTTTAGCTAAGACCTGGTACTGTGTGAGTTTTTGGTCTCCTCAGGAATTTCTAAACTGATATGGCGTGCCTGGTACTACAACCTCCCATCGGGGGAAGGTACAAAAACACACTAGTGAAGACCTTGGAAATAACGATGAGAACAGGATGCCGGAGAGATTGCGAGCTGCAGTCCAGACCAGGTGCAAGGCTGTGAGAATTCTCCACCCTCTTGGAGTGAAAGAAGAAGACACTCGGACACTCACATTATTATTGGACAAGTAAATTACATCATGACCACGTAATTTGGAGTATAAGAACTGGTGCACAGCGGAAGTTAGAGCAGAAACCTTAAACTGCCTTGACCCTTTTGCTAGGCTTAACTGGGTTTCCCTCATGTATACATGTGCCATTTTTGAATAAAGCCTTAAGTTGTTTTTCTTTTCATCTCCTGACTTATTTTTGAAATCTTGGTGTATTGGTAAGTAAGTGACTTCCACATTTTGGTCCTTCGAAAACGGAATCGATTCTGTTTTGCCTGGGGTACATCTCTGAAAACTGGGGGTGATGATCCCAGTCATCCCAACAAAATAAGTCCTCCAGGGTGAAAATTCCCTGTAAAAAGGGGCAAATTCTCAGAGTGGTATACCCAGACGGGACGGAGCTCGTATCCAAGAACCAGGATTTCAGGAGATGCTTTGAAGAGCAGCGGGCTTTACCTTTTTTCGGTGTGTTTGTGTGTGAATGTGTGGCTGGCCACGGATTGAGCGGATTAAATTGATTGTCAACGCTGAGAGCTATCAAGGTGCATCAAAAAAGTAAGTAGATATTTGATTTTATTCGAGTTCTGCATGACAATTGAGTTAGCCGGGGTATACCTGTGATCTGTAAAAAAGCTGGCAATTTTACAAATTGTCAGTCGTGGTATCTGCGAGGTGGAATAGATCCTCATTGACCGGATGAGGAGAAACAGCGGATACCACGCAATAGCCACAGGGCAAAAGTAATCCAGGGCGAAAGTGCAAGCCGGATTTAATCCAGGGCTACAACAGCCGGGTTGAATTCAGGGCTCAAGTGCAAGCCGGATTTAATCCAGGGCTACAACAGCCGGGTTGAATTCAGGGCTCAAGTGCAAGCCGGATAATAGCCGTGGTTATCATCACTGATTTGCTAGGCTGGGTAGTAATTCTCGCAAAGCGCGCCCGAGTTACAGCGGCATTCAGTGAAGCGTACTATTCAGCAAGTCGGCCCCAGCACAGTATCGGTCCACTGGGGGGCAGCGGCGGCTGAGCAGTCATATCATAGGAAACAGGTCACAGGTACCCCGAAGTAGAGTGTCAGGCAGAATGGGGCAGAATGCAACTAAAGCTCAACTTCTCCGTGCAACGGATGATGAACTTCTCATGCACCGTAAAGACCCCCGCTTGACGGAGAAATGCGAGGTCTGGCATGAGATGTTCAAATTCCCGGGCCATTTGCACCCGAAACAATGCAGGGCATTGATAAAGGCTATAGAGGAGAGAAGTAAAGGGAAATTGATTTTGCAGAATAAATATGGTTTGCAATTGGCGAGAGAATGGCGAGATGAAGCTGACAAGCGTAAGAGGGAACTGTGCTCCTTTTATTTTGGGAAGAAAGCAAGTGATTTGGGGGGTGAATATGGACACAGTGTGACAGCACAGGATGTTGAGAACGAGAGTGAAAGTGAAAGTGGAGATGTCCCTGGAGCTGAGGCTGGAGAAGCACAAAGGCTGAGGCAGAGATCCCTATCCCCTCAACAGGGTCCAGACCATAAGTCAGGACATCCAGCCCGCTCCTCAAGTACAGGAAACATCAGTGAGCCCACTAAGTCCAAACCTGTTAATAGACAAACTGAGGTGACAACGTCTGATAGACAGTTGCGGGGACGAAGAACCTCAGGAACCCGAGGCAGAGCATCCTCAGCCTCGGGCATCAAACAGGAGGTTGATCAGTTAGCTGTGACAACGGGAGATCTGAGAGTAAGTGCAAATAGTGAAGAACAGCCATCTCAGACCCCGCCGAAATTACCAACATTTACCCACCGCTTCCACACCCTCAACTTCCTTCCGATAATCCAGGCGCCATCTTTATGCACCCGATGGCAGCCATGTCACAGCTCCCGGGTTCCGCCATGCTACCATACCCATCTTCCACCGCATTGCGACAGCCGGCTGCGGCCATTTCAATGCCTACTGAAAAGTGCAACCCTGAACCCGCAATGCAAATGCCTATGATAGACCTCCCAAACGGAGCGTGGCAAACCATACATGTTTACAGACCCTGGACAGAGGACGACATGTTGAATGCAATTAAGACTATACCAAGCCCGAGAGAGGATGTGGTTGAATGTGTTAAACAACTGACTGAGTTGAGACGGAGTTTTAAGCTGACTGCCACTGAATGTGAGAGAGTTGTGAGAAGAGTCTGTGGAACTGGATGGGTGAATGTCGAGGGTAATTGGAGTGCATGGGAGCCTGGACGACTTGCGACTGACCCGCCAGTAGAGTTGGGTTGGAATAGCTCAACCTTAACCACCAGGTGGGATGCATTGATCCAACGAATGATAACATTTTATAAGATCACCCCAGATTTTACCAAGCTTTCTACGATTTCCCAGAAAGCAAACGAAAGCGTGGATGATCTGGTAGCACGGGTTATGGATGCTTTTGAAAAATACAGTGGGTTGCAGAAACCTGCAGTGCTTGATGGCACTACACCATGGGAACAACAGCTCAAAGCACAGATTGATAGGGCTTTAAAGGAAGAATTACAGTGGACAATCCATAAACATTTGATTACATGGCGTACGTGCAGTGTGACAGAGTTTTTGGAGTATGCCAGGCATGCGGAGAAAATTATAATAGAAAAAAAAAAGCAGGGACAGAAGAGACATCCTGCTGCGGCAGCCTCCTATTCCTTGTCCACCTGCAACCAGGGCGCAGGTGAGGAGGGTGCATACAGTGGAGATGTCTCACATCCCCGTCCCCATCCACGTAGATTTGTGCATGACTAGGCAGGGAAGAGTTGAGCCGTGACACTATTGTGATTGAGATTGATAATGCTGACACAAAAAAGCCTGGAATCCTTTTGTCTGTATCGAGTGTTAGAATCAGGTTTTTGGTTGACACTGGTGCATGTAGGTCTGTCCTTGGGACTGGTTTAAATATCCCGTGGGAAAAGTTGGGAACAGTTGTTACACGCAATGCCAGTGGTGGGTTTGAAGGACGTACTATTGAGGATACGCGGGTACGAGCTATCCAAGATATACCAAAACCTGTGACAAAGAAAAGACATGATGACGTTCCTTGGGACCCTTAACTACTGCAGGGCCTGGATTATCCATTGCTCAGCACTGGTTAAGCCTTTGTTCAATGCCATCCACACTGACCCAATGGCAATGACAGATGACTTGACTATGGCATTTGAGAGGTGTAAGTCTGCGCTGCAAGATCCCCTGGTTTTAGCCTTCCCTGATTACACGAAGGTTTTTAAACTGTATGTTGATTGCAAAGATAAATGCATGACAGCTGTGATGACACAAACTTGGGGAGACAAACAGAGGCCGCTAGGTTTTTATTCTAAGCCTTTGGATCAGGTTGCATGTGCCTAGCCGTTTTGTGTATAAGCTGTTATTGCTGCTGCGATGGCTGTTGACATAACGGCCACCCTGGTCCTCTACCATCCACTAGAGGTTCTTGTTCCCCACGCAGTGCATGCTCTTTTGTTGCAGGATAAAATGATGTTACTTACTCCTGCCCGTCACTTGTATTGCACTGCCACTTTGCTGGGTCAGCCTCACCTTACAGTGAAACGCTGTACCACACTCAACCCAGCAACTTTAATCCCGACCCCGCTGCAGAGGGTGTTGAGCCTCAGCATGATTGTGTCACAGAGTCACAAAAGGTCTTTCTGCCCAGAGAAGACCTGAAGTCCGAAGCAATACCCGGAAGTACACTCGTCTTTGTCGATGGCTCTGCCTCCAAATATGCCTTAGGAGTGAACAGAGTGGGATATGCTGTTGTTACCCTGGATGCTGTTTTGGAGTCTGGTCCCTTACCAATCTCCTACTCCGCACAAGCTGCAGAGATTCATGCACTCACTCGAGCCTGTGCGTTGCACGAGGGTGAAGTTCTCACTTTTTACACTGACAGCCAGTATGCGTTCTCTGTTTGCCATACCTACGCTGCACAGTGGCAGAACCGTGGCATGTTAACTGCGGCTGGGAAACCAGTCCGCCATAAAGACTTATTGCAACAGCTCCTTGATAGTGTACTGCTGCTCTCGCAGGTAGCTGTGGTAAAATGTATGGCACACATGCATGATGACTCTGACGTTACCCGTGGCAGCAATCTTGCAGATGCTGAGGCGAAATTGCCGGCGCTGCGCCCTCTCCCAACTTCTAAACCATCCCATCCCATCCCTTCTGCCCACTACAGCTGCCGCCTCCCCTTCACTCTCTGACACTGATCCCTCTCTGCCATCAGCCCCCTCCCCTCTCATCATTCCATCCTCTGCAGCGATCACCACTGATCTCTTAGTGGAATTCCAGAGCAAATCACCAGCAGCTGAAAAGGCTCAGTGAGGAAGGGCACATGCAACAGTTAATGATAGCGGCCTCCTCTGTGTCAATGATGCCTTATGCCTTCCCAGACTTTTGTACAGACTTTTGTACAGATTATTGGCTCTTGTGTTACATGGGGTCACCCATGTCTCAACGGGTGGTATGATGGCTATAGCCACCAAATATTTTTACTGTCCGGGCATAAGCACCTTTTTTAAGAAGTTTGTCTCTCAATGCACTGTATGTGCCCAGCACAACACAGGAAAGGGATTAAAGCCACCTATTGGTAAAACACCTACGCCACATTACCCCTTTCATACCATTGCACTGGATTACATTGAACTCACCGCAAAAGGGCACCCATTCCCGGTTCAGGGAAAGAATAGACAGCATCCTGTGATGGGAGGTGTTGGCTCCTGGGCCCTGGAGTGTGAGGAACATTTGCCTGAGCTCCAGTCAAGATAACGTCACAGCGGGTGGAGGGAATATTAGAGATTTTCCTCCATTCAAAGCGGGCACAAGCCCTGAACAGGATGATTGAGGCACTAGATTAGGGAGAGTTGGGGCCCACTTAATTCCCAGAGTTCTTTAAAAAAAAAAAAAATATATATATATATATATATATATATATATATATATAAAAGAGAGAGAAGAAATGGGAATCTTGAATACAGGATACTTTAAGACTCCAAGTGGAAAGGGAGTCATTATTTCTATGCGTTTTATTGGAACATTGTGGATAGTGTTAGAAGCCCTAGAGCATTTCCAAACACCTCCTTCAGCCTTTCCACAAACTGATAATGTAACTCACAACCGACCAAGGGTTAAATGGGATGCCATAAATATAGGACTGATGCGAAAAGAGGACAGGTTGCTGTAACAAGAGAACACCAGAGCTTAGTGTTCTGGTATAATTCTTCACAAATACAAGTGGCGACTTACACCTTTAACTACTGCTAGGTTGTGCAACGTTGTAATTGGCACTGCAGACTTTATGAAAAAGGACAATTTTTCATTTGCGTGACTGATGACCATTGGGGGTATAAATGTAGTTCTTGGAAAGCAGCTGCCTGGAACACAGGTACTGACTGGGGATACAGACCTGATCCTGCCATGACTCGGGTGGACAGAAATGGGGTGCCCCTTCGCTCAAGGATGACCTTAACAACAGCTGGGGGAGCCTGTATGCCTGGAAAACAAATAGATAGTTCCCAGCGCCTGACCCTGAATATAGAGAACCCAAGCCCTGGAGATGCAGGAAAGTATGTGATAGGCATGCATGTCCCAGGGTATACAGGGGGGCCTCTGGGGAAGTTTTCGCTCAGGGACATGTACAAAAACCCTGAGTTTAAAGTCATGGAGCATGAGGATCAGGAACCATGGGTACAGGCCCTGGCTAACCCTACATTTGAGGAGACCATTGCCATGGAGACAGGATATTCAGATCTAACATGTGGTTTGAATGGATGAGGTACACAGCCAAGCAACACAATATGTCAGATTGTTATGTATGTGCAGGAGCAAGGCCACACCTTGGCACTGTGCCACTTCCCCTTCCAGAAGGGGGTGAGAAATGTTTTCTGTCACTCTATAGGAGTAAGGGTCAAACCCCAGCCACAACAGATCCACTCTGTAAAATGTGGATAGACCGATACCCATTGAAGGAAGGTACCCCTGATCAAATTGACCACTCAGCTACTGTGTACAAGGGTAACTATACCTGTTATAACAGTACGAATTCAGGTGGAGTAGATGTGGGTGAATTTCCCCCTGGTTACTGTGCTGTAATGAAGCAAGCAGACCCTTTCCTACTATTTCATCAGACACACTCCCTTGGTGATATCTACTGGTTGTGCGGTGATCTTAAATTGCGCCCTAGATTGCCAGCAGTGTGGAAAGGTCACTGTGCACTGGCCAAACTCATTATGCCCATACATATGTTTAGAGAGAGTGACCAGGATTTTGAAAAAGAAGCCCACAAGATCTTTAAGAGAGAACTTAAAGGTAACCTGGACCCACATGTCTATTTGGATGCAATAGGTGTCCCCAGAGGGCTTCCAGATGAATTTAAGGCCAGAAACTCGGTGTGGGCAGGGTTTGAGTCTTTGATTCCACAGATCACCATTAACAAAAACATGGAGTTGATAAACTACATATATTACAATCAGCAAAGATTTGTGAATTTCACGCGTGATGCTCTGCAGGGCTTAGTTAATGAGTTAGGCCCAAACTCCAAAATGACATTTCAAAACAGAATGAGTCTGGACATGATGCTTGCCGAAAAAGGAGGAGTTTGCAAATTTCTGGGACTGGGCGGGGCCTGCTGTACCTACATTCCCAGTGAAACTGGCCCTGATGGACGGGTGACAGAAGCTTTGAGGAAACTGACTGACCTATCAGACGAGTTAAAAAGAAACTCTGGTGTATCAGATTCCTTTACAAAATGGTTCAATGACTGGTTTGGAAACTGGAAGGGTTTCCTAAAAAATGTTGGTACCATGATACTTATTGTGATACTCATGTTCAGTTTTTTGGCTTGTTGTGTCATACCCCTGACCAGGAAATACTTGGGCAGTTTCATAAAGCAGAAAACTGATGCAGCCATGTTTTCATTCCAACATGAGGAATACAATGACAGTGAGGAGGAGGACAGCTTTATGGGGAAGCACAAATTCCCAAAAAATTTACTTCTCAGTTGTGTAGATTGTTTGATATCTGATAAGATAGTACACTAGAAGCAGTAGGCGTCAAATAAATACATATTTATATTTTGCAATGCTGCAAGGCTACGATGAAAGCAACTGCTAGCTTCCATTATTTAAGAAGTGTTTCAAGTCTATGTAGTTGAACCCCTTGCCACCTTATACATATATATGTGCAACAGGGGGGTATGTTAATGTCATAGCTGTATGTTAATCTAAATTTCATAATTATGCACTTAATAGATATAAGGTGACACCAATGTTTAATAAGGCCAATGTAACACAGATGATTCAGATGACTAGAGTTACCCTTTAACGTTAGACTCAGATTCTTTCATTGCAGACATGCTTTAGCTAAGACCTGGTACTGTGTGAGTTTTTTGTCTCCTCAGGAATTTCTAAACTGATATGGCGTGCCTGGTACTACAACCTCCCATCGGGGGAAGGTACAAAAACACACTAGTGAAGACCTTGGAAATAACGATGAGAACAGGATGCCGGAGAGATTGCGAGCTGCAGTCCAGACCAGGTGCAAGGCTGTGAGAATTCTCCACCCTCTTGGAGTGAAAGAAGAAGACACTCGGACACTCACATTATTATTGGACAAGTAAATTACATCATGACCACGTAATTTGGAGTATAAGAACTGGTGCACAGCGGAAGTTAGAGCAGAAACCTTAAACTGCCTTGACCCTTTTGCTAGGCTTAACTGGGTTTCCCTCATGTATACATGTGCCATTTTTGAATAAAGCCTTAAGTTGTTTTTCTTTTCATCTCCTGACTTATTTTTGAAATCTTGGTGTATTGGTAAGTAAGTGACTTACACAGTAGGTAGCCTGGTGGGTGGGTAGGTAGGTAGCCTGGTGGGTAGGTAGCTAGGTGGGTAGGTAGCCTGGTGGGTGGGTTGGTAACTAGCCCGGTAGGTAGGTAGCCTTGTGGGTGGGTAGGTAGGTAGGTAGGCAGCCTGGTGGGTGGGTAGCCGGGTGGGTAGGTAGCCGGTTGGGTGGGTTGGTAACTAGCCCAGTAGGTAGGTAGGTGGGTGGGTGGTTAGGTAGGTTGCCGGGTGGGTAGGTAGGTAGGTAGCCAGGAGGGTAGGTAGCCGGGTGGGTGGTTAGGTAGTCGGGTGGGTAGGTAGGTAGGAAGCCTGGTGGGTGGGTAGGTAGCCGGGTGGGTAGGTAGCCGGGTGGGTAGCTAGCCGGGTGCGGGTGGGTAGGTGGTTAGGTAGCCGGGTGGGTGGGTAGGTAGGCAGGTAGCCGGGTGGGTGGGTAGCTATCCGGGTGGGGGGCCCGACTCCTATCCTCCCCCCCTTCCTCACCTCGGGGGGCCCCCCTCCCGATATGCGCGGCGGGAGAGCGGCAAATACAGGAAGTCTCCGGGGCTCCAGGCAGGCGCTAGAGGCTCAGCCGCTTGGTCTCCAATATGTCTCCAACTCTGTATACTGCTCGCCACTTCCTGGTTTAGTAGCGAGCCGTATATAGAGTTGGAGACATCAGAGACCAAGCGGCGGCTGAGCCTCTAGCGCCTGCCTGGAGCCCCGGAGACATCCTCTATTTGCCGCTCTCCTGCTGCGCATACCGGGAGGGGGGCCCCCCGAGGTGAGGGAGGGAGGGAGGGAGGGGCCCCCCAGGGAAACAAAAAAAAAACAAAAAAAATATATATATATAAAAAAATACTTAATGGGCCCCTGAAGCAACGGAACTTCAGGGGCCCTCATGCGGTGGCACGGCCTGCACGGCCGTATGTCCGCCACTGCTGGGGACATATCCCACTGGCTACATATACTGGGCACATATACCCCTGGCTATATATACTGGGCACATATACCCCTGACTACATATACTGGGGACATATCCCACTGGCTACATATACTGGGCACATATATCCCTGGCTACATACACTAGGCAACTATACTTCTGGCTACATATACTGGGGACTACTATACTCATGGCTACTTATACTGGGTCTGGAGGTTGTAACTAGTACAATGTAGGAAAAAGAAATGAGAAAAAACCTGCAGGGGTACCAGGCAGGAGCCCTTATGGTGTATTATCTTCAGATAAAAGAAATAAAATTGAGAGTAAATATACTCACAAGTGTAGGTTGCTATAAAGGCAACCACTTGTACAGGCGTGTGGGGAAGTCCCCTCCCCACTCGGTCTTTGTGTTGGTCGGTCGCTGCTCCTTAGGAAAAGGCTTCACTTCTTGTTAGTCGTAACGAAACCCCACTAATGGGGTGGTACAAGATCGTTTTTCGAAAAGGATAGGAGGCGCCCGTGTAGTGTATTCAGTGTTCCCTTTATATAAAGAGACTCCACTTGGTAAAGGGTTTAGAAGGTTTTATTTAGCACAATAGACAACGCGTTTCGCGGCCCAAACCGCTTCCTCAGGTCAAGTACAGGTGCTTTTAAAATAAACAAATGAAATCAATGGAACGCTCAGTGTTATGAAAACATAAAAACTAGCATACGGTAGTATAGATAAGTTATTCCTAAAATGAATAGGTTACAACAGTAGACCATTAGAATCCATAGGATCCAGTACTATACCATGGTTACAAATAACAATGGTGAGACAAAAAATACAAATAGACATTAAAAACATGCTATCTAATGGTGCTATGGGTGATTATTGGAGAGGGTGTGTGTGTATTACATCTTAGTTGTAGTGAGATCTATATGTTAAATTAAATATATGAATATAAAAATATAAATAATTAATTACATCATGAGCCAGAGTCTGGATAGACCAGGAGGGGGGAGAGAGAGAGGCAGGGGGACTAAAGAAATTAGCAGTGGGAGAATATGCATGCTGAGAGCTATATGAGTAAAAACAGTGGGTGTGCATGTATACCAAACAGGTAGTAAGGGGTAATCTATCTAACGACCGGATTATGCAAGTAAATATACGGACATATTAAATGAGCAAGAGGTCATTCTAAACGGGGACCGGTAGGACATTCCTGTCCTAGTCTGTATTGGGGGGGAAGAGGGGGGTACCGTGAGTGTAGACCCAGTGTTCCTGGGTGGGTGGGGATAGGTACAATGTTATAAAGTCATTTAAATGCCTGTAAAATATGTAAGAAAGCCAGGGGTAGTAAGATCTTGGTAAGATATGTAAGGAAGCCAGGGATAGTATAAGCCTGATCGAGAGGGTAGCCTAGGACTAGAACAAGTATAGCCTCTTCAGATGGGTCCCTGTAAAGGTCTCCAATACAGACTAGGACAGGTATGTCCTACCGGTCCCCCTTTAGGATGTCCTCTTGCTCATTTAATATGTCCGTATATTTACTTGCATAATCCGGTCTTTAGATAGATTCCCCCTTACTACCTTTTTGGTATACATGCACACCCACTGTTTTTACTCAAATAGCTCTCAGCATGCATATTCTCCCACTGCTGATCTTCTTTAGTCCCCCTGCCTCTCTCTCTCCCCCCTCCTGGTCTATCCAGACTCTGGCTCATGATGTAATTAATTATTTATATTTTTATATTCATATATTTAATTTAACATATAGATCTCACTACAACTAAGATGTAATACACACACCCTCTCCAATAATCACCCATAGCACCATTAGATAGCATGTTTTTAATGTCTATTTGTATTTTTTGTCTCACCATTATTATTTGTAACCATAGTATAGTACTGGATCCTATGGATTCTAATGGTCTACTGTTGTAACCTATTCATTTTAGGAATATCTTATCTATACTACCGTATGCTAGTTTTTATGTTTTCATAACACTGTTTTCATAACACATTGATTTCATTTGTTTATTTTAAAAGCACCTGTACTTGATCTGAGGAAGCGGTTTGGGCCGTGAAAAAACGCGTTGTCTATTGTGCTAAATAAAACCTTCTAAACCCTTTACCAAGTGGAGTCTCTTTATGTAAAGGGAACACTGAATACACTACACGGGCGCCTCCTATCCTTTTCGAAAAACGTACTTATACTGGGGACACCTATAGACCTGGCCACCTGGGGGTACCTATTTTGGGGGAACTGCTGTCAGATTATCTGCATTTTTGTGGAACCGCTGTTATGTATTTTGGGGAACAGCTGCCAGATTATGTGTATGTTAGGGGAACGGCTGCTGCCAGATTACGTGTATTTTGGGGAACTGCTGCCAGATTGTGTATGTTTGGGGGACCACTACTGCCAGATTATATGTCCTTTGGGTGTTACGTGTATTTTGGGTGATCCGCTGCCAGGTTTTGCGTATTTTGGGGAACTACTTCCAAATTATGTGTATGTTGGTGGAACTGCTGCTGCCACATTGTCTATTTTGGGGGGAACCACTTCCATATTATCTGTATCTTGGAGGAATTTCTACCAGATTATGTGTCTTTTTGGTGAAATGCTGTCAGATTACATCTATTTTTGGGGGATACACTACGGCAGAACTCAAACTTCCTCGGCAGACCTTTTACATCACTGCTAAGGTCATGTATATTTGGCCCCACCCATGACCACGCCCATGGTGTGCTTGACCACGCCCATTAGTTCTCCAAGTGAGTCCACTCACTTCTTTTCCCTGGACTAGACCCCTGCTTTTAAGGAGAGCTGTGGGTGGGTCTAAACTGGCACCACTATTCATTGTTTTAGTATTTATATAGTGCTGTGATCTTTTTCAGTGCTTTACAGTCATGTCACTATCCTCAGTAGGGATGTAGGCGAATTGTTAGCCGGCGAACCCCTATGGGCCGCTACTACTTCCGGGTCGCTATGATCTTTGATCACGTCTTTGATCGCACACCTGTTGCCGGCTACTCTCTGCGCATGATCGTGACATAACGCACATGAGCAGAAAGTGCCCGGCAACCGGCGAGCAATTAAGGACGCGCACCGCCGGCCCAGCGCAGCCGTACTACTCCGGGTCATAGTGACCCGGAAGTGGTACAGGGTGAGCTGTTTGCCGGCAAACGGTTCCCGAACCGTTCGCCGACATCTCTAATTATTATTATTATTATTATTTAGTATTTATATAGCGCCGACATATTACGCAGCGCTGTACAGTGTATATATATATATATCTTGTCACTAACTGTCCCTCAAAGGAGCTCACAATCTCTAATCCTCAGAGGAGCTCACAATCACTGCCAGCATGCAAATAGTTCAGTGGGGGATTTATTGGTATGCTTACTCATTTATTTAGTTTATAAACAATTTATGCCTGATTCAGTTGCCGACTACCTGGATTCACGGTCTGTGGCTCAACATGTCCTGTCAGATGATCCAGAGGAGGTGCAGCTCATAAGGTTATTCATTTTAACTGATATAAATATTCCTGTACGCCTGGGAACTGCAAGTCTCAGCTTACTCTGACAGGACTTGCTCACCAATGTTTCCAGAGGTGTATAGGTATTTGCCTCTAAATGGTTAAGCCGTAGCAAAACAAGTGGCAGGAGGAGACCTGAGTGAAGAGTAACCTGACCTCAGAGGGGGTCAGAGGGATATCTGCAGATCAGCAGACCTCCTTCCCTGCATGATTCCTGTCTGTGTGCTCCTCTCCCAGCAGCCCCCACCCTTCATACCACAACAAGCTGATAATAATGCTTGTCTCACACAGACAAGCTGACTTGGAGGGCACTTTGCACTGATCCTACAGTGTCCTGGGGCAAATCACCTCTCCTGCGCTATCTCTCCCCAGCTGGATGTGGCAGGATGTAATTCACACAGTGATACCAGCTGGGGAGAACAAGGAGCCGCACAGGTGCCCCGCAAGGGTGTGTACTGTCCCCAATCCTTTTTTTCCCTTTACACAAACAGGTGCACATCAACTGGCAACTCTGTCAAGGTTATAAAATTCGCAGATGACACCACCATCCTGGCCTCATCGGCAGGGACGGGGAACTCGCATACCGGAACGAGATTGAACGCATCTGCAGGTGGTGCAAGGACAACCAGCTGGTACTCAACACAGCAAAGACAGTTGAACTGATAGTGGATTTCAGAAGGCGTCCTCCCACACTCGACCCAGTCTCCATTGAAGGCACCAACGTCTCCAGGGAGTCGAGTGTCCGGTTTCTAGGCGCCACCATCACCAAGGATTTAAAGTGGGCTGAGAACACCTCCAAGGTCCAGAAGAAGGCCCAGCAGAAGATGTTCTTCCTGAGGCAGCTGAGGAAATTTGGGATGCCGCGGGAACTGATGACAACATTCTATACTGCCACCATTGAGTCAATTCTTTGCTCCTCCATAGTCGTCTGGTACACAGGCGCTACTGCGAGCGACAGACTCAAGCTTCAGAGAGTTATCGATACCGCGGAGAGAATCATTGGGTCACCCCTTCCACCTCTTGACCTCTTACACACCTCCAGACTGTGGTCAAGAGCAAATAAAATACGAAATGACCCCTCTCACCCCGCCAGTCGCTACTTTGTCCGCCTGCCTTTGGGTCGCCGCTACAGATCCATCCCCACCAAGACCACCAGACATCTAAATACTTTCTATCCCCAAGCCATCCGCTTGCTGAACTCGAGCCACCACCCTTGTAAAGCAGGGTAGACTTGCACTGCTGCCCATATCATACCATGTTGCAACCTTGTAGTAAATGCTTGTTAGGATGTAATCCCTCTGCCGCCTAAAACTAGATTGTATCTATCGCATTGTCTTTTGATCTGTTTGTACTTTCTTCTGATCTGTGTGTATAACAATCTTTCCAGGCCGTGTGTTCCACAAAAAATTCTGGGTGCGATGTCTGTCGCACTCGGCGAATAAACTGATTCTGATTCACTACGCTAGAGAACTCTCAGTCCCCGGGATCTTTCAACACCTCTCCCCTCCGTTATGCCCTATCTGCAGAACAGATCTAATCTTGTTAGTGTAGCAACTCACACACCTGACCATGCGGCCCTCTCACTACCTGCACGCGGCTGCTGCTTCCTGGTTAGATGGGGTTGTGTGTGCGGGCTCCCTCGGCTACCGCTCTATTTTCACTGGAGCTAGAGAGGAGCCAGCTCCAAAGCGTGTAGTTGATTGAAGGGAGGGAGGAACAAAGGAGGTGGCTCTATTGATTCTTCCTGCTGCTCAGCTGCCCGGGGATCAGCCAGTATAGATTGCGTGTCCAAATATATGGATGTTTTGCAACCCTGATTAATGTAATGGGCTGGCCTATTTTACACCCCTATCAGTCTTTTTACCCGGTCCGCTCCGCCCTCTAGCACCCTATTGACAAAACGCCACTGGGTATTTTGGACCATTCCTCTTTACAAAACATCTCTAGTTCATTCAGGTTTGATGGCTTCCGAGTAGAGATGTCGCGAACAGTTCCAGGCAAACTTTGGGGGTTCGCGTTCGCTTGCATCAGGCGAACTTTTGTGGAAGTTCGATTCGCCCCATAATGCTCTATTGAGCAAAACTTTGAGCCTCCATATCACTGTCAGCAGACACATTATTTCCAAACACACTGGTCTCACTGCTGTAAGCCCACCCACCCTCCCTCCTTCAAGCAAGGTCCTTATACCATTTGACTGCCTACACTAATTAGTTATGGGACAGCTGCTACAGATATTTTAATTAGCCTCTTGTGGGTCTCCTCCCACCTCCCACCTCCCCTTCTACCCTTCTCCCTCCTACCGGAGGGAGGAGGGTCCTATCTGCCAGGGAATTATCCTATTTCAAAAACCAGTATACATCATACCATGGCTGGGAATCGAACCCAGATCTCACTGTGTGGTGGGCAAGCACACTAACCACGGTACCACTACAGTAGTAACTGAAGCTGGCCTAAAATTTACCATTTATGCTCAATGCAATAGAAACGCCCACTTGAGCCATAGGGAAACATGGACATTACCTTGCTCATCATCCGTGGTCCTTTTAGTTATAACTGACAGCAAATGATATATAACTGACAACTGATATATTTCAGTTCTGACAAAATCTTGTCAGAAATGGAAGATAGAAGGAATTGTAAGAAGAAAATGGTGAGCTTCTGAGAGTAACTGATGGCGAGGTAAGTATGTAATATTTATTTGCATTTTCAGGTACATCATGTGTTTATTTTAAATGATTTTACTCAGTTCAGGTTCACTTTAAACACTTTAATATGCATAGAAAACATACAATGAAACTGATTTATTGTCCTTTAAAATTGGGGATGCTCTCCAAACCAATGGCAGATGTGTGCAGTCCAAATCCAGCACTAGTGCTGTGGTTAGAAAAAAGACACTGCAAATTTTGAAGCTCTGGCCAGCAAGATGTATTTGTATGTAAAAACCATGACAAAAATGGGATCAAATTGAGGAAAGACCAGTTTAGGTTTACTTTAAGCACTTTTTCTTACATTTGTCTTACAGTAAGCAGAATTGGCCACAGAGGAGTGCAGCATCTGAAGTTCTGATAAGAACTGCTGTCACATACAAATATTAATATGAGAGTACATATATTTTTTTAGCTGTCATATTGGCCCTTTGGAGAACGAATGATGTATTCGTTGGAATGGATATACAACTACTACATTTTTTTTCCATTATTGCCTCTAATGCACTTTGGGAAAACAAAGGGAAACGAGAAATTGCTTTTTCAGCCCCGAGGTCTATTTATTTACAGCCTACAAATGTTATTATTATGGCATTAAATAAAAGTGAACATTTTAAGACGTTTGCATACTAGGTACTACTACAAAGGCATACTAGGAAGGTAACACCAGGGCCAGCTCTCCCATGGGTACAAGCTGTGCAATTTCACAGGGCCCCACAGCTGGCTAATGGCCTCCCTGTTCTTCACCCACTTCCCTATTTTTCCCCGCCTCCTTCCAGCTCTTATTTCCTCATCATCAAGAAGGGGAGGGCTGGAAGGAAGCAAAGAGTGGTCAGCAAGCAGGGAGAGAGCAGGCGGGAGCAAGGGAAAAGATTAGCCCCTTCTTGTTTCTCCAAATTCAACAAAATCATCAGGTGCCACGAGAACAGGAGGCATCGGAGTGGTCACATATTGTCCTAAGGGGGCACAAAAACTGACTTTGTCCCCAGGCGCTTAAAAACCCTAGCTATGCCTCTGGGTATATTCATGGATTTTTTTATATGTGTAGTTTTTACTTTATTCTACCACCAACATCAATCCTATTTAATATAGCCTAGGGCTGATGCCTCTAACTTTTAATGTATTATACCTGGTGGTAGAGTGCAAAGAGGAAATTCTTCATATCTGTAACGATTGGTGTCAGCACGCAGAGAGAATCTAATTCTTGGCGATCTGCAGTACCACCAAGAATGCAGATATACGCCTGATTATCGATGATCTGCAGAATCAGCGATAATACAGATGTATTGCTAACCTCTGGACACCAGAATAGTGAGAGTGTTTGGTGCAACAGTAACAACTCTGAGTGGAGACCACCAGAGGAGCTGGCGGCCTAAGACTCCTGAGGAATTCACCCCTAACTGTGGGTGATATTCCTGTAGCCTGTGGACCCCTGGGCGAGGGACCGAGGCTGGGTTGCAGGAAGCCCTGCAGCTAATATGAAAGGTATTGCCCTGGACTGGGCTAACGTAATACAGTAATAGCACAATCCTAGTCTGGGTGTGAGGTCCGTAGTCACAACACCCTGGAACTAGTCTGGAGCATAACATAAATGATAATACAATTCCCTAGTCTTGGGTGTGAGGTCCGTGATCGTCAACACCCTGGAACTAGTCTGGAATATAACATAACAGATTACTTACTGAGCGCGCCCAAGATGGCAGCCTCTCCTTTTACCTGCTCCACACCTTGTCTCGGCTCTGGGAAGCATTAATCACATATATGCACAGAAGGAACAAAAATACTTACAGATTCTGCACCATGAAATCTCTGGCTACAACTGGAACCTTCTGGGAAACGTGGAAGTTTATGGATGGCTAAGTTACAAGCTGGATTGTACTCACCATGAAAGTCATGTGTAGCTGACCTTGGTTTTGGAGTCCTGCATGGGTTTGGGAAGCTGATAATCCACACAAACAAACAAAAGCCTTCTCTACTCCTACAAGGACACACAATGGAATAGGATTTCTCCACCTGGATACTCATGAGGTCCACAGCTTCAAACAAACCAACACAATAAAAAGCATGTCCATGCAACACAGCAAGCAGATCTCCTACCTTCCCAAGTCTTCTTCCCAAGGTAAGGGAATTCATCCTCCTTCCCCAAACAGAAGTAATATCTTTCAGCTGGCAATCCGTTTTTGCAGACTGTACAAATACTTTAAATGCATTCAGAGGCTGAAATTATATTGACTCCATTGCCTTTCTAAGTAAACCTTAGTAGGCCCCATGTTTCTGCATATCAATGGACTTTTCACACCTATTCTAGCAGATTCTGAAGGCCAGCATTTGCTTTTGTCTACCCCCCACTGATAAACAATAACAATCAAAGGAAGAGCTTACTTAACCCATTCCTTCCCAAAGAGCAATGTTAATCTATACAGCCAGCTTCTTAATATCTCTCAGGCCATTGAGAGCTGCATCTCACATTGGAAAAAAACAAGCTAATTTGCTGGAATCTCTAGGGATTTTAAATAAAACGCACAGAGGTAAGAAAGGCGGCCAGGCCCATAAAAAGTGCCACACTCAGTCTCAGTCCAACTTCAGGGACCCAGGTCCATTCAAAGAAAAGAACTTTCCAGCGATCTCTAGTGATGTTTACTGGAAATCAGAGGCTGAAAGTAGCAGAAGTTACCATGTCCCTAGTCAGAGATGCAGTAACACCCCGGCAGTGAACCCAGTCGCCATTGCTAAGCCCCATGCAGTCACTGCATTGCTCTGCAATGCCCGCTCTATAAACAATAAGACAGCCATTATTGTGGACCTTATTCAGACATGCGATTTTTCATGCATCACTGAAACCTGGATTGATGCCAATGCGGGCCCCACATTGGAAGCAACCATCCCATACAATTACTCAGTCCTAAGTGAGGGAAGACGAGACCGCAGAGGAGGGGGTGTAGCAATTTGTGGCAAAACAACTCTGCAGCTCAGGGCCCTGAATGTTGGCTTAACAAAGTCCTTTAAATGTATAGGTGCCCAGATCTCAGCTGGTAAAGGCTTCAAAATTTTAGTGGTTTATCGTCCCCCCGGAGATGCTGACCCATTCCTACAGGAATTCTCAGAACTTCTGGCCATGCTGGCTCTGTCTTATCCGAGATGGATCATCCTTGGTGACTTCAACATCCGGGCTGATAACACTCAATCACAAGATGCAAATGAACTAATAAATCTCATGGGTGGACTAGGCTTCACACAAGTTGTAAAATCAGCTACTTACAGAGGAGGGCATACGCTAGACTTACTGTTCCACCTCGGAATGGACATTAGTAACATAACAGTAACCCCAGTGGTGTGGTCAGACCATCACATAATACAGTTTACTATTAAACATCACCCTATCAAGCAGCTCCCTAAAGAAACAATCAAAACCCGTCCCCTGAGTAAATTAACACCGGAGAGGATAACTGCCAACCTGGATTTTACAAATCTGCTCCACAGTCAAATGGACCCAAACGCTCTAGTAACCCAGTACAACAACACGATATATGAAACACTTGACAGTATTGCCCCATGGCGCACCAAATCAGCAACCAAAAAGCAGAAAGCTAATTGGTTTGACAAAACCATCATGGATCTAAAAAAGAAAGGGCGCAGACTAGAAAGACAGTGGCGTAAATCAGGGACTGGGGAGCACAAATCTAGCCTAGTTCAACACCTCAGACAATACCAACAAGCAATAACCAAGAAAAAATCAGACTTTATCTCGCACAAAATATCTACAGCCAACAACAGAGCTGCTCAACTCTTCCACACAGTGGAATCACTCTGCAATCCTTCCTGCCTAAAACCCCCAACCACATACTCCAGGGAAAGGTGTGAAGAATTCTCTGCCTTCTTCACAAACAAGGTGTCTACCATCCGTGCCAGCATTACACCAACATCAATTGACCACTGGACGTTGCATATGCCTACTACCATACCACCATGGCAAGTCTTTGACACTCTGAGTGTAGAAGATTTTGGAATTCTCATTCAAAGTCTCCGCCCCACTACCTGCGACCTGGATCCTGGCCCAACTGGATCCTTAATGCAGTGCCCAGCGCTGTTCAGGCCAGCACTTCACAAAATCACTCAGTGCTCCTTGCAAAGTGGACTTTTCCCAGAAGAACTAAAGAAAGCAATCATAAAACCCCTCCTGAAGAAACCATCACTAGATCCTGATTCTGTAACCAACTACAGACCTGTGGCGAACTTACCATTCCTATCAAAAGTTATCGAGAAAGCAGTCGCCAACCAGCTAGAAGCCAGGCTTACAGATAACAACATCTTTGATACTTTTCAGTCAGGATTCAGGAAAAGGCACAGCACTGAAACAGCATTAGTCCGAGTAATGAATGATCTACTTACTGCAAGGGACAAGGGTGATTGCTCAATTCTGATTCTTCTTGACTTGTCAGCAGCATTTGATACTGTGGATCATGAAATACTAATCCAGCGACTGAAGAATTACTGTGGCCTAAGGGGTACTGTTCTTAGCTGGTTTCAGACCTTCCTATCTGGCAGGACACAGCAAGTATGTCTGGGCACACACTACTCTAATCCAGTGCCACTTGCCTATGGAGTTCCACAGGGTTCTGTACTATCACCATTACTCTTTGCAGTCTACATGCTCCCACTGGGCAAAATAATCCAGAACTATGGTTTAGGATACCATTGTTATGCAGATGACACACAACTGTATCTGTCCTTCAAGCCTGGAACCCAAGACCCATCAGCATCCATAAATGCGTGTCTAGTGGATTTACAAAATTGGATGAACACCAGCTGGCTGAGGCTGAACTCTGACAAAACAGAGGTGTTGGTGGTAGGTGGTCCACACATGATGGATAAAGTTCAAAACGCTCACCACCTCAAACTAGCAATTGGGGGAGATACTGTACAGTATAAAGACTCTGTGCGAAACCCTGGGGTGATCCTGGATGGAAATCTAAAACTCAGACAGCAGGTATCAGCTGTTGTCAAGTCTTCCTTCTTCCATCTAAGAAATATAGCGAAAATAAAACACCTTATCCCAGCTGAAGACCTACCTGCCCTGGTTCACGCATTTGTATCCTCCCGCCTAGACTACTGCAACGCCCTGTTAATCGGATCTACAGATAAGGTTCTGCGCCCCTTACAGCTAGTACAGAATGCTGCAGCCAGACTCCTAGTCAATGCCCCCCGCAGCTCACACATCACCCCAGTACTGCAAACTCTTCACTGGTTGCCAGTAAAATGGAGAATCAATTTTAAGATCTGCCTGCTGACATTCAAGGCTCTACACCACATGGGACCCAAATACATAGCGGATCTATTGGAACTTTATGCCCCTCCACGCACCCTCCGCTCTGCCAACAAGATGAAGCTGGTTATTCCCAGGATACACTTAACATTTGGTGCTCGGGCCTTTTCCTATGCAGCCCCTACTCTATGGAACTCACTTCCACAATCAGTACGAGAGGCTCCTTCTCTGGACAGCTTTAAAAAAAGGCTAAAAACTCACCTCTTTTCCCTAGCCTTTGAGACTGCATAATGCAGGGTCACAGAGCTTTGAGTCCCCAGGGAGAAAAGCGCTATATAAATATTATTGTTATTGTTATTGTTAAATGATAATACAATTCCCTAGTCTTGGGTGTGAGGTCCGTGATCGTCAACACCCTGGAACTAGTCTGGAATATAACACAAAGACAATACAGTTCCCTAGTCTTGGGTGTGAGGGCCTTGATCTCAACACCCTGGAACTATGCTAGAGAATACACAGAAGATACACAGTATTCCTAGTCTGGGGTGTGAGGGCCTTGATCTCAACACCCTGGAACTGGTCTAACAAATAAACAGTACAAGGCAATCTGGCTCAGTGTGAATTCCCAAGTCGCCCTGGTTCAAACACACTGTAAGGATCTGACTATGTTCTGAATGCTTCCACAAAGTGTGTTTTCCACAATGGCAGACAACCAGCAACTGACAAGCAAACAGAATATATAGTAGCTGAACTCTGCTGCCCTGCCCGAGCCACTCAGCCAATCATGAGTCCAGCAGGAATCAGCTGATCGTCCTGATCAGCTGACACTTCCCCTGCTGGTATAAAGGTCCTGACTTCTGGCCCGAGCGCGCGTAGCTCTTCATCCATCTATGTGGACTAACAGACCCAGCCACTCCAAAGGCACGCTGCTGTGTACAAACTGCAACCTTGGACGCGGAAACAGCCGCTTTGCTATTAGAACATGCGGCGGTTTTTCCGTGTTCTGCCACACTACCAGACGCGTGCCTACGCGTGCAAACCGCTGCGTTGGACGCGGAATCAGCCGCCCTGCTTTCAGCAGACGCGGCGGCTTTTCCACGTTTTCTCACAATATCCAATTTCCATTGAAATCACTTGTGAGAACAGAGGCAGTCCTTTTATATAGACTTTCATTATGTCTATCGGCATATGCAGACTTTGCGATGTCCCAAAAAGGGGCAGCAATTTGCATTCCACTACCGCAGTGGAAATAAAAGATACAATAAAAATGGATATGTCTGAATGGATCCTATAGATAGCATAAAATCCATCTACATGTCCATTTATCCACTTGACTTTGACTGTTTTTAGGCACCTAACTTAAGGTATACTTAAAGAGGAACTTCAGCCTAAACAAACATACTGTCATTAAGTTACATTAGTTATGTTAATTAAAATAGATAGGTAATATAATCTCTTACCCACCCTGTTTTAAAAGAAGAGGCAAATGTTTGATTTCATGATGGCAGCCATCTTTTTGGTTGAAAGGAGGTGACAGGGAGCATGCAACACAGTTCCAACTGTCCTGTGTGCTGATCACCCCTCCCAGTTGCAAGGCAACGTGAATAATAACATAGGAAATCCCATCATGCATTGCACAGCATCAGGGAAAAAAAGCCCGGGCAGTTTTCTTTGATGGGTGGAGCTTAGCTAAAAATGCAGCTAAAAATGATGCTTTGGTAAGAAAAATAAAGTTCTGATGCTGTGAAACTGTTAAAGAAACACCAAGCCTTTTCAGTTCTGCTGAGTAGATTTTTAGTCCGGAGGTTCACTTTAAGGTAAAAAATGTATCCCAAATAGATACCTACCTCAGTAAGGATAATCCAGAGACATTTTTACTGTCCCCACCCACCTCGCCATTCCAGCGATGGGACCCCCCAAACCTCCTCAACAAGGGCTTGTCAATGGAGCAGGGTCACACTGCACAGGCGCAGTATGGCTCGCACTTGCACAGTAGCATCAAGCTGCTTGGGCTCGGCTTTTTTTGCTGAGCATTTGCGGCTCTGTGCTACTGCACAGACACGAGTCATCATGTGCCTGCACAGTACAGCCACACTCATTCACATACAGGTGCACCACCGCAAACTCCCACAGCGACATGGGCTGTAGTGATGGTCCAGAGGATTCAGGGATTCCCTTCACCAAGGTAAATATCTCACTTTTCCCTCCCCTAAAGTTACAGGTTTGCGCCCGGTTCACATTAGCGGTTGTTTGCCAAACGGACCGGATGACCTGACCGGATCCGGACCGGATCCGGATCGGAACCGTACGGTTCTGATCCGGATCCGATCCGGATCCGGTCAGGTTGCATCAGGTGTCCATCAGGATGCGATCCGGATCCGTTTGGCAAAATAACGTTAAAAACAAAAAAAATGTTGGGGTCTGGGAGGTCAGCAGAAGGGGGACCTGTGGAATCAGGCCCTCTGCTGTTTAGCACTCACCTCCACCTCCGACATGCTGCCAACATCTCCGGATCCGGATCCAGCTGTGCTGCTCCACTCCAAAATGCTTGCCCATGTGTCCCCATCCAATATCGCCGCAACAATCCCCATAGGAAGTGGGGTAGAACATCCGGATTTCTCAGCCAGTGTGTTGTGCGCTCTCCGGTTCCCATTGGTTTGTATTGGCCGGATGGTGCAGTCCGGCTCCGCCCCGGATACGGCTGCCGGAGGAGCCGGATGAAAAAATAGCGCATGTTGGAACGGAGGCCGGAGTCCGGATCCGGCCCGGATCCGGTCCGGCTCCGGTTCGGCAGAACGGACGCATGTGAACGGACGCATAGGCTTTCATTGCTATGCCGTGCGTCCGTTCCGTCCGTTCTGCAAGCGGTGCGGCTCCGGCACGGCGATTCCGGAGGGCCACCGCAAGTGTGAACCGGGCCTAAGTGCTGGCTTTAGATGGCAGTCCACGTGCAAAGCATGATCTTACTACTGTCTTTCTATACAAAGGGAGGGTGAGTGTCAGTGCAGGACTCACTTCACCCCACACTTGCAGACTGAGGCTGAAGGGCAGCCCAGGCTCTTCCACAGCATATTGTGAGAGACTAAAATGCGCTGACACAGTGCCCCACCTCTAGCAGAGAGAGTGAACACAACAATAGACCCGCCCACATAACCACTGATTCAAAGATAATGTGTTTACACTACCTTTTACAAATATACACTATCACTTTGAGATATATAGTGGTTGGGTGAGGTAGGGGGAAAAAATTTTGGGGGGGAGTATAATCATAATAAATCATACCGTATCATACCGTATCCATGTAATGCAGTGCCTATAGGAATGTTTATTTATAGTATAATCCTTGTGGCCAATAGTCAGGCTGCATTGACTATCAGTTTGTGGCCCACCGATGATTCATGGTGGTAGAAAGAATTTTTTTAGTTTATAGTATCATTATTATGATTAAAGGAGCTACTATTTCATACATGCTAAATTGTAACACGCGATATAACACTGTGACTCTGTGAGATGCTTTAGAATATAAAATGTAGTTGCCTGGCCTTGTCACATAGAATCCATAATGAACTCCAACAATAGATTGTGACAGGGCCAGTAAATTCACAAGTTAGAGGTTTCTGAAGTCAAGTTGTTAATAGCAATCAATTAAACTGTCAGAAAAGGTACAGATAATGTCCAACTGACCTTGCCTCGAGGGTTAGTGGTCTGACACGCCGAGCTCTTCTGAACAGAAATACAAAACCACAGTATGTCTCCTCAGCACTGAACTACATTATCCAAGTCTTCTCTCTGCTTGTCAATCCACAGTTGTAATTGTTTTTTGTGCTCCAAGTCACACACTATCACAGGCACTTGTAACTCAGCCACCAGCTTGCTTGAGCCTAGTGTTGGGCGAACAGTGTTCGCCACTGTTCGGGTTCTGCAGAACATCACCCTGTTCGGGTGATGTTCGAGTTCGGCCGAACACCTAATGGTGTTCGGCCTTTTAAGTTCGGGTTCGCCCCGAACTACTAATTGGCCGCCGAACAGGGCCCTGTTCGGCCGAATACTGCCCCCCTATGGGGTCGCAGGCATAAGGGGGGAGCATGCCCCGATCGCGGGGGGGTCGGAAATTCCCCCTCACCCCCTCCGCTAGCACTCCCCCCTCTGCCCGCTTCCCCATACAAAAGTTTCAGGAAGTACCGGTCCGGTGGTAGTGGGTGGCTGGCAGTGGGCGGCACTGTGAAGTGAGTGACTGAGGAGGAGGAGTCCGGAGAGTGACGCGTTGAGGGAGGCCGGGCAGCGGGCGGTTCAGCAGTAGTACCGTACTACTGCTGAACCGCCCGCTGCCCGGCCTCCCTCAACGCGTCACTCTCCGGACTCCTCCTCCTCAGTCACTCACTTCACAGTGCCGCCCACTGCCAGCCACCCACTACCACCGGACCGGTACTTCCTGAAACTTTTGTATGGGGAAGCGGGCAGAAGGGGGAGTGCTAGCGGAGGGGGTGGGGGGAATTTCCGACCCCCCCCACGATCGGGGCATGCTCCCCCCTTATGCCTGCGACCCCATAGGGCCCCCAAAAGCGGGATGTTCGGGGAGTTCGGGGTTCGGCCCGAACATGCCGAACATTGCGGCCATGTTCGGCGAACTTTCCTGAACCCGAACATCCAGGTGTTCGCCCAACACTACTTGAGCCTCGTGAAATTCTTGACTCATAGTCAGATCCAACATCTCTCAGGTCAGGTGCAGCAACATAGTGGACATCTGTGGCTTGCTCCCCATCCCCCAGCCAGTCAGTTTCCCATCTGATCTGAGGCTTAGTGGGTGGTGCCAGTATGTCAGTCCATGGTTATTTGTCTGAGTAGGCCTGTAGTGTCCTAGGCTTCCTGGTTGAGGCGGCTGGCACCTTCCCTGTTGTGATGCACAAGGGAAGAGCTATATGATGGTGTTGTACTCTGCAAACGCATAAGTGTAACAGTTCCCCACTAGGTCCGCTGGAACAAAACCACTGGGTATTGGCTGCCATAGGCAAGCCATCGCATGATTGCAATCTCTGCAAATCAGACGTGTGAAGTAATCTGTGAATCTACTGCAATTTTAGGAATACTTTGCTATGAGCAAATTTTGCATTAATATCTATGGCACCAACATTTCATGGTTAATTGCAAAGTCCTGTGCATGTTATTATCACCAACCATCATGCACCAGCATACGTCAGAGCCAATAGTGGGAACATGATAAATCTTTTCTAAAGACCTTGTAGGTTTTCATTTAATAAAATTGATTTTAAAGTTGAGTTGTGGGAAAACACATTTTTAAACAGGAGCAGTGTTCCATTCGCTGCAAGCCAATGTGCCGGTGTGATGAGAAGCAAACAGGCATGGGTATTAACAAGGCACTAATGAATCTCTTTTACGTTGTGTGAAAGAGCTAATTGTCATCTAAATTAGTGTAGTAGTAATTTAAATGCCTATGTACTGCATGCCACAACAATATGCCCACATTTTTCAGTGTGATTGTACGTGGTGTTTTTGTATAGCGCTATCACTAGGCCTCCCAAGTGTCCACAGACTATTGCAGTGGTTGAGCTGATACTTTCCTCTTGGGAGTTGTGACATTGCATGTGTGGTCACTCTGATTCACTAAGCTGCACTGCTACAGCTTAATGACAGGCTGACTGTCAAGTGACAGTTAGCCTACCGGGCCAAACAAAGTGCAGGAATATTGTTCAAGCTACTGGATCCTTCGAGCTCTGGGTCGGTTCAGTGGAGCGCTCATTAAGTTTAACAAAGCGCTCATTAACCACTTACTGACAAGCTTAATGCCACTTAATGGCTCCTGGACGGGTTAATGCGTCGCCCGCTCCCACCGCCGATGTGCACGTGTGCGTGCCTCCCCTGCCACCATAAATAGTTGCCTTAGGGACTTAGCTTTTATATTATGAGGGTATATTACTACTACTTTACTACATAGGGGCTTATAATTATGGATCGGACAAAAAAAAAGACAGAAAAATGACACCTACTGTAAATTTCCCAATAATATCTTGTCGCCATAAATTGTCATAGTGACATAATTTAAACAGTCTTATAATTGGGACAAATGGGCAAATACAATTTGTGGGTTTTATCCACATGAGAATGTTTTATTTTAAAACTATAATGGCCAAAACCTGAGAATCCCCCCCCCCCCCCCCCCGTTAAAAAGCATTTAGAATAAAAAAAAATGTTAGCAAAAGGTACTACCCACAGAAAGCCTAATTGGTGGCAAAAAAAAAACAACAACAAGTTATAGATCATTTTGTTGCGATAAATAGTAATAAAGTTATTGGTGAATAAAAGGGCGGAGCACTGACAGGTGACAATTGCTCTTGTCCATTAGGGTAAAAACCGCTATGGGGTGAAGTGGTTAAAGTAGCAATGGAGAGCATAATTTAGCAGCGCACGCTATAACTGCATAGCGTGAGCTGAGAGCTATTAGCAAGTGCTGTTGTCATTAAGTGAATCAACCCCTATGTGAGTGAGGGCCCGTTTCCACTAGTGCGGCGCGATTTCCACAGGAAAATCGCGGCAATTAATCCGCATGTGGTTGCGGTTTCGTTGCTGTTTCTATGCAGATTTTCACACGGAATCGCTCGCGGCTTGCACAACGCGATTATAACTATGTCAATGCCTCCTAGCATTGACATGGATTTTTAAGCGGAAACGCACGCGGAAACGCCGGGAAAATCGCAAGACTAAAATGCTTGCGGTTTTCTTATTTAGCTACATTACCGACGAATCGCGTGCGGGTGTGAGAATTCTGATGGGTCTGCCGTGCACATTTTTTCTGCACGACAAACCGCACAGAATCCCATACAAGTGGAAACAGGCCCATCCACTTGTGTTGTCTATGTGAATCTGCATGCAGGAAACGCATGCAGATTCGCTCTAGTGGAAACGGGCCCTTACTGCCACTGAACAGGCACCAAGCTTTCCTATATGTGTGCACACACTCCTTCAGCCATATTTTACCAGTGGCAGGTGCTGATTGAAAAGCTTAAGTACAGCTAAGCAACTGCATGATTCCCCCATCTGTATGAATTAGCCCTCAGAAAATCAGGCTAAATATGATTTATTAGAAGAGTAAAAAGCACCTTACACATATTAGAATGTATGTACATTTTCCATTTTTGCAAATTTGCATTTGTCACACATATAATGCAAGTCAGTGGCACTGCATTTGACTTGAGTTGTTGTGTGAATGTTGGTTTCCAAATTTTCTGCAGAAAAAAATGGCCTACGAGCCCATCTCCCCTGGGTGCCACATTTGTTTCCAAATCAGACGTGGCAATCATGCTGTTGTGAAGCCACGGGCAAATCACTGTAACCTACTGCTATAGGCATTAGCTGCAGTCTGCGTAAAACTGCAGCCAGCAGCATTTTTTGGGGGGCCGCACGCACTTTGGATTGGGCCCCATTGATTTCAAAACGCTGTGATTCTGCATCCGAAATCGTGTGCAGAAAATGGATGCAATTCACTGCTAGTGGAAATAGGCCCTCAACGTATGCTTTTTTCAAAACCGATATGTGAATTGCATACCAAATCACATTTCTAATGTGAACATTCAAATATGAATGTGCAGTTAATTACATTCAGTTTTATGCAAATTAATTTATAAATTTGCATTATAATGTTAACAAAACAAAAAGGAAAAATTGATAGTAAAAAGTCACAAACGCAAAATCAAAAATAGAAAACAAAGTCGGAAAAATGCAGCCGATAATCACAGGTATAAGTGTGAAGGCACCCAAAAAGGTGCCTTCACACTTTATTTTGTGTATATGTTAGTCATTTAATTAGGCTTACTTGCAATATTATGCAAAACATTAACATTAGAACTATAGCAACTGGTTTAAAGAGGAATTCCAGTGAAAATAACATAATAAAAAAGGGCTTCATTTTTACAATAGTTATGTATAAATGATTTAGTCAGTACATGCCCATTGTAAAATCTTTCCTTTCCCTGATTTAAGTTCGGAAATTTATCATATGGCTACATTATTACTGCGGGCAGGTGATGTCAGTGGAAGTAGCTGCTGCTTGCTTTTTTGGCAGTTGGAAACAGCTGTTATTTCCCACAATGCAACAAGGCTCCCACAGTATGATGTCAGCACCTCAGTGCTGTGACACACTGACATCACACTGTGGGAGGGGTTTCACCACAATATCAGCCATACAGAGCCCCCTGATGATCAGTTTGAGAAAAGGTAAAGATTTTTTGTGGGAAAGGGGGTGTCATCTACTGTTTGGGATGAAGTTCAATTCTTGGTTACGGTTTCTCTTTAAAGCGGTATTGTCACCATAAAAATCAAATTTCAACAGCAACTGGTCTGAGTGTATTAAGTGATAAAGATGCTAATCCTGCATTCAAAACTTGCAAAACTTTTTCTGCTACTAAGGTTTGGAGTTATCACATACTTTATGAGCACTGGCCCTAGTGCCAAACAGTGCCAAAGAGTTGAATGCTGGGAGTTATTTTTATCTATAATATATTCCTCCTCTTCCATTTATTTCCCTGCCTAGCTTTCTTATTTGAAACACCTCTGCTCACTTGTGTTTACAAGCAAGGCTGAGGTGACTCAGCGATTGGAGGATAAGACAGTGTAGTTCCTAGTATACACCTCAGTGGGAGTGTCTGAAGACTCTGGGAGGAGGGCAGCTAATGCATACACAATGAGTAAGAGAAGGTAGAGGGGAAAAATATTTGTTTATTTTTTTTTAACATATAGATGTAGTTTTACTATTTGGCCACAAGATGACAGCCATGAGTTTGTTTACATTACGTCACTCTAAGCACAACATGTACTCTTAGAGGGACATAGGGGGGACGTAAGAGGCAGAAAGAGCAAGGCTTCCGAGAGAAGCCGTCACTTTTTCTGCCGGGGAAAGGGATCAATGATCGGGCACCATGTCCCGATTCATTGATCCCCAGGCTAACAAACCGCGGCCCGGGAGCTCATGTGCACGCGCACGATCTTCCAGCGGGAGCGCGCAGGAGCACACGTGCGGCCTTTCGGACGTATACTATACGTACAAAAGGCCTAAATGGTTAAAGAGAATGCATGCTTACAAATGTATGCATTGGAAAGGGAAATGTACGCATAGAAGAGGTCCCAGCAAAAGCATTTAAACAGAAATTAATGCGTAAAATGTTCTGCATACGGGCATAAGCAAACGCATACACTACGCTTCGCACTACGTGTAATTGCGTATTTTAACGCGTAGTCTACGAAATGCATACGAAGCGAATATTTGATTTCAAAGCTGTTGTTTGGTGAAGCGGAATTGCGTAAAACTACGTGTAGTTCCAGCGTAGCGAAGTTGGCTGACTACGACCATCCCTGATTCTATAAAATTGTATTACAGGTATGTACACAAATCTGCTCTATCAGAATCAACTATATATCCTTTTTATCTTTTTTTTTTTCAGTAATAGTTAATCTGTATCTGACTTCTCTTGAGTTCATTTAAAGCACTTGATGTATTATTATTATTAGTTAACATTTTAATTAGAGTCCTAAGCATAAAATCATCAACAGTCCACTGAATAGGCGGCAAGGATGTCAAAAATAAATCCAAGCTAGAAATGTTTCCTTAGACCAAGCATGGCAAATGCTCAGTTGCTGGCTGGCATAGAAGATATTTTTAGTCCTCTGAATTCATGTTGTAACTTTGTGTACCATTCATCAAAAATGTCTTATGCATGATGGCACTAGGATACAGAAGCTTATTATCTGGTATTGGATGGGTCATTGAATAAATGCACATTGCAGTTCTCAGATAGATTTCCCCTGATGAGAACTGCACAATGACTTTGTCCATAAAATATGATTAGTTCCATAGACTGTAAAAAGCATACAATCATAATTGTTTTTATTTTCTTTTTATAGTATACAATTTTAGCAGACCTTATCATGCCTTTCATAAAAGAAAAGGAGGATAAAATGTAGAGCTTCAGCTTGTTTCATCTGAGATTATGCGATGGTACAACAGCACCTGATGGATAGCTTGCTAGGAATGATTTATGTATTCAGGCCCGGATTTACATCACTGGAGCCTATAGGCACAGATGTCCTGGCACCCTAGAATTCCCCCTCCATAAACTTACAAACCCCCTCTGAGCTGCACCACAAGTGTGCTGGCCCAGCTGTCATTTCTCCCTTACTAGCCTTGCCAATAGAGATGGCCCAAACCTCCGATTTTCGGTTCGCGAACCTACTGCAAAAGTTCAGTTTGTGCAAACTTTCGCGAACCGCAATAGACTTTAATGGGGAGGCGAACTTTGAAAACTAGAAAAATTTATGCTGGCCACAAAAGTGATGGAAAAGATGTTTCAAGGGGTCTAACACCTGGAGGGGGGCATGGCAGAGTGGGATACACGCCAAAAGTCCCAGGGAAAAATCCGGATTGGACACAAAGCAGCGTTTTAAGGGCAGAAATTACATTGAATGCTAAATTGCAGGCCTAAAGTGCTTTAAGTACTACTTCACATTGACACACCAAACTCACGGTGTAACGCAAGTGCGTAGTGACGGCCGTGCTGGACTGGTGCGCACCATGGCCAGAGTGCAGTGCAAGACACTCATATAGCCGGCGGTCATTGCTTCATTGTGATACGCAACCCCCTTCACCACGGCAAGGTAATGATCATGAAGGGGAATGGGCACAAGTACATGCCTTTTGTTTTGTTGTTGCAGCCGCCCGCAGTGCAGTCAGAAAAATTAGGCAGGCATGTACACGCACCAGAAAAATTCCCTGTTGGTGGTGGCGGAGAAGGCAGTCAATCAGCGAACACAAACCACCAAAGTTCGCCAGGAACCGTTCAGGCCATCTCTACTTGCCAGTCATAGGTAGCTACAGGTGACCCTTAGTATTAGGTAGTCTGAAGTACCCTCAATATTAAGTATCTAGAGGTGCGCCCAAGTATTAGGTAACTAGAGGTGCCCCCAAATGAAGGAAGTAGTGATGAGCACAAATTTCGCATAGATGTAAGTTCACATTGAAATTCACAATTACGATTTGAAATCATAATGTGAAAATTCAGGAAAAATCTTAATAATTTCTTCTGTAACTGTTTCATTCGTAATTTTTTATACATTTTCATGTAATTTTTGCATACTTTTGTACTGAGTTTAGCAGTTTATTGAAAAGCACCCATACATGCTATTGCCCCCGAGTATACTAGATATGTTAAGGAGAATAGTGGGTACAAGTCAAAAAAAAATAATTTTTCAAAACGGCCATGTCGTTTTTGAGCAAACTGATTTTAAAAATGCAAAAGAAAAATGTTTTTTAAAACTGTAATTTTTCTAAAGTTTAAAAAACATTTTTCTTTGCATTTTTAAAATCAATATTCTCAAAAACTTCAAGGCTTTGCTATTCACCGCTCAAGTCGGCACAAACTTAATCAAAAATGATGTGAACATTTTGACCCAGGAGAGTAAACTCTCATTTACACTCAGTTTGGGACTCTGCATAGGTAAGGCAAGAGGGAGGCACGGGGTGGGGGTGGGCAGATCTGCATTTCCATCATAAGGCGCCTGTAGGCATGTGCCTACAGTGCCTTATAGTACATCTAGTCCTGATTGTATTAGTAGCATTGTTATGGTCAAATGCAGCTTGCACAAACATTGAGATTTGAGACAAATTAGTGGAGTCTGGTGGGCATTTCACTTCAGTAATGCTCTGGTACACGAATCAGCAGTCAAACAGGAGCAGGTATCTCTGTCAACTATATTGACTTGATCTTCTGGCATATGCCTCACCTTTGTACTGTTCTCAAAAGAGCAACCATTTCACGCATTCCTTCTGTTGCTGAAATGTAAAAGAATTTTAAGATTTCCAAACTAAAATTGGTTTATTTTCCGCATACTGTATTTGGAGATATTGGTCAACCACCCATAGTTAACAGTTTAGTATCTGCCTGGCTGTCAGAATGCACTTTAGCTTATTCAAAACAAAAAGTGGTAATATGATGACTTCAGAAATGTATGCAACTCATTTCTAGTCATAATCTGCATGTTAATGACCAGAAGTAGAGTATTTTTCTGATGCATACATCCTCGGGAGCAGGAAGATATGTAGGGATGGGTGCAAACTTCTTTGTGAATTCCTGATGTGAGTGACATTGAGGGTGAGGTACATGGTCACATTTCCTTTATTGTATCCACTGTCAGGACTTTTTACCCTTTGTGAGATCTTGTTGCCTAGTGCAGCAGTAAATTGGTAAAACACACCACACCCATGTTTACCAAAAAAGTTTCACCTTGTATTCATCTTGTACTTTATCCCTGCATGATCTTCCTCTACTTTAGGTCACACACCGGGGTCATTTTTCAGTTCCGTTCTTTGCCAATCAGGCACTTTCCTTGTTATGCATGATGCACCTTGCTGAGTCTTGACATGGACTTGCAAATTTGATGGTACTGTTTTGGCAACGAGCACTTGTTTGTTGTTATATTTACAGACCTGCTGGTTATTTGCCTGTTTTATGAATATGAGTTTTTTTTTTCTCTGCACATTTTCATCAATTACATAATTATTAGTGTTTAGTTATATATATTTTGTTTTGCAAAACAGTAGGAGACCATATTACTAGCTTGCATCATGAACTGGATGAATGTGCAAAATGTTTTAATACCTTTCTGGTATGATCATTGCCAGTGCAACACTTTCCAACATGTCAGTGGCTTAAACAGTGAAACAAATGAACAATAATTTTTCAACATTTGTCACAGGTGTAGTGATGATCGAAATCTGCTAATTACAATTACGTTAAATTACGTGTAAATTTACGCAATTACGCATATACGTAATTACAAATTCGTAATTCAATTAACTTTGTATTATCATTCGTAATTACACATGAATTTACGTGTAATGAAGCGTAATTTCATGCCGACTTTGGCAGTGAATTGCAACGCCACCATACATGCTATAGCTACCAAAATGTCTACATATGTTAAAGAGGAACTCCAGTGAAAATAATTTAATATAAAAAGGTGCTTAATTTTTACAATAATTATGTATACATGATTTAGTCAGAGTTTGCTCATTGTAAAATCTTTCCTCTCCCAGATTCACATTCTGACATGTATTACATGGTGACATTGTTACTGTGGGCAGATTATGTAGCTGTTCTGGCTTTAACAGACAGCTATAAACAGCCATTTCCTGTGTGTGTCATTGTTACATTGTGGCAGTTTGCCCAGAGTACCGTACGGTACCAGAGCCTCTTGTGGGAGGGGTTTCAGCACAAAATCAGTCATACAGCGCCCCCTGATGGTCTGTTTGTGAAAATCATTATATTTTTCATGTAAAAGTGGGTATCAGCTACTGATTGGGATAAAGTTCAATTCTTGGTCGGAGTTTCTCTTTAAGAAGAATAGTGGGTACAAGTTACAACAAGAAGTGTTCAAAAATATTTTGTAGTTTTTGTGAAAATCGATTTTAAATATGGTGTTTAAACCCCAAAAAATGACAGTTTAAAAACCATTTTTTTGTATTTTTAAAATTGATTTTCTCAAAAACTGCAATGTATTTTTGAACAATTCTTTTTGTAACTTGTACCCCCTATTTTACTTAACATACATAGCAATTTTGGTAGTAATAGAATGTATGGACGCTTTGCTATTCACCGCCAAAGTCAGCACGAAATTACGCGTAAATTACACGTAAATTCATGCGTAATTAGGAATGGTAACATTTAACTACGACATGAATTGTGCTATTCCCCCAAAATGTCACATTACGATTATGAAAAAAAGAAACTAAAGCTCTGAATAATGAGAAGGGAAAATTGCTGTATACTGGTCTAATGGGAAACCGGTGAATAATCAGTGAAATGGCTGTCAATAAACCTAGTTGAGCATTTATAACTAGGCCCTGAAACATTTTAGCAGCTAGAAGTGTTTAATCCTATTTAGTGGGATTTTTTAAGGCATGTTTGAATACATTTACATACCTTTCCATAAATTACAGGCATAGAGCTATAGATTTCCTTATCATTTTTCCAATATCCACATTTATGTTTGCACTTGTTCATCTAACACCTGGAGGGATCTGAGAATTGGGCCCTTGCTTGTAAGAAATGTCTTATAAAAAGGAATGCAGGAGGTGCCTATCCCACAATCCTCTTAAACAAAGCTGAAGCAGTGCCAGCGCTAAATCCGCAAAATACAGCTAATCAATAGGAAATGTCTGTTGAAAATACACAGTAAAAAAACAAATGATTAAAATATCGACCAGTCACATTAAAATACAAAATAATGTCACAGTCACATTAAAATACAAAATAATGTCATCAAGCAAATAACAATAGTTAATTATTATTAGTTAGTATTTATATAGCACGACATCTTTCACAGCGCTGTACAGAGTAGATTGTCTTGTCACTGAGGGTCCTTTCACACTGGAGCGGTGTGGTAATTTGGCGCACCCCACCGTAGCCTAATGACAGTCTATGGGGTAGTTCACACTCCCCACATTATGGTACGCTGCGCCGGAAGTGCCCTATCTGCGTCCATACCTACATTACCTCCTGCGAGACCTGCGGCAATCTGCGTCAGACTGGAAGTCATGAACGTCTATGGTAACAAGTGTGTTTTTTTTAAAAACTGCCACTTTTAGCGTTGCACATGTGCGGAAGCGTATTTTAGCAACACACTTCTGCGCACGTCATCAATCGCCCAACAGGAAGTGAGTGTCACCTCACTTCCTGCTTTGCCAGATGCCAGAAGGGGATTACTGCGTGCTAACGTGGGAATCCCCGAAGACCTGTTTTTGGCGGTGCAGTGTCTGAATCTCACTGCTAATCTGCAGTGTGAAGCCAGCCTCACTGTCCCTCAGGGAAGCTCACAATCCAATCCTTAGCACAGTGATATGTCTATGTATCCTGCAGTGTATGTATTATAGTCTAGGGTCAATTTTAGGGGGAAGCCAATTAACTTAACTCTATGTTTTGGGAATATGGGAGGAAACCAGAGTGCCCAGAGGAAACCCACACAGACACGGGGCGAACATACAAACTGTGCAGAGAGTGCCCTGGCTGGACCAAGCTCTGCAAGGCGAGAGCGCTTACCTCTATACCGCTGTGCTGCCCAGTTAAGATCTCATATACTGTGTATTTGACATTAAATAGCTTAAAAGAGTACTTATGTTTGACTGTACTGTAAAATGTTTTCTATACTTCATAGCAGAGTGGACTGACCCAGTTCTGGAGTACATAAAGCTTCACTATGCTACTTTGCAAATGAAGTGGAGCACAGGGTGGGGGAAGATGGGCATGAAGGAGAGAGGTGTGGGCCTCCCTAGCACCCCCTTCAATGTTTCCCCCAGGGTCATGGGGGCCATTGTTACACCCCTGCCTCCAGCATGTACACCATAAGCTGTTACCCTGAGTCTCCACTGATATTAATCTCGCTACAATTAAGGGCACTCCCTTTAACCAGGGCTGGATAGGGCTAGTACCTATTCAGTAAGAAGGCCTTGGGTAAGACTCACTGCAGGGTGGCCCCTTGACCACGCCCTTAGTGGCTGCAGCTTTTGAGCAATTTGACTCCAACAGGAGAAAGGCGCTAAACAAATGTTAGGATTAATACTATTATTACAATGTATGCTTATCTTGGTAGCTTAGCAGACAATATGATCACATAGCAAACATGATGCAATTACTGTATATTGTAAGAGAACATTACCATACAACCATATGGCGTAGCAAGCAAGTCGTACAAGATGTCAATTCCTGCCCAGCGACGTAGATAATCGGTAATGGCTGCAGATGGCAGATGCCCGCTCCCGCACTCGTCCCGCAGCCCGCCACCGTACTCACCGCCGCCTGTTAGAGGGGAGATGAATGAATGGAAACAAAGTTCCCGTTCATTAATCTAAGTCTCCGTGTGAAGGATCGCCAGCATCAATGAGATGCCGCGATCATTTGTAACTTCCGAAGTAACACATCCACACATTACTTCCTGTTTAGCGTACTTATAGTATGCTAATAGGAAATACTGCACGAGGACATCCTGTGGCCAAATAGTAGAATTACTCTTACATTCATTTATTTTAATAAAAAGAAGAAGATTAGGAGGCCACCTGATTTCTGACAGAGATTGTGGGCTATTTATTACTGCTAATAATGATTAGGGAACACCTGTGACTGCTGGTGGAAATTGCAGACTATCTGTGATTTGAAACTATCATTGACCATTGTCTTACTCATCCTCTCCTGGGCTGACAGAAATTGAGGCTACCTGTAATTGCTGACAGAGATTGAAGGGAATGGCCAGTTGCGTGTGTTCCTGCATTAGTCATGGAGAGAATCCAAAGACATAACAACAAAAGTTTTTTAGGTGGCAGCCAGGTATAGGTGCCATGCCCCCACTATAGGTAGCCAAGTACAAGTGCCCCCAGTATAGCTAGCCAAGGATAGGTGCCCCCAGTATATGTAGCCAGTATAGGTGCCCCCAGTATAGGTAGCCAGCCTGCCCCCTCTCCCACCGGCTGCCACTAGTTTACCTGCTTGGGTGGCGGTCCCCACCACCAGAGTCCCCAGATCCCCCTTGCTGCATTCCCGATGCTGGCATGGCAAACAGAGACCTCAGATCAGCGGTGACCTGCAGTGAACCCAGGAGAGCGGTTCCCCTAGTAATGGTGCATACATATACAGGAAGTAAGCACTTTCTGTATATGTGCCGCTAGGTGAACCACTTTCCTGTCTTCATTGCAGGTCACGGCTGATCTGAGGTCTCTGTATGCAGAGCTGGCACTGGGCAATGCAGCGAGAGGGGGATTGGGGTGTCGGGATTCTGTAGAAGAGGTGGCCGCTGGAGTAGGTGGTGGCCGGGGAGGAAGGGATGAGGCGGGATGTTGGGCAGGCGGGCAGGGCCAGTTCTAGACTTTTTGCCGCCTGAGGCAAACTTGTGAGATGTTGCCACCACCCCCCCATTATAATAAGCACCCCTGGAATAGTTAGACTGGAGGGGGTAGCAGGCAGGAAGGGGGTATTGGGCAAAGCGGTGGGGAGGGGGTCGGACCCCCCTCCCTCTCCTGGATACCCCGATCTGCTCTCCCCCTCCAGCTACTAAGCACAGCAGCGTACTAGTATCATCAGGCAGCAGGCAGGGATGACTCACCTCTTCCGCGTTCCAGCGTGTGTTCCACTCTCATCACTTCCTGCAATGCCATCCACTTACAGTGCAGTGGGTGGAATTGCAGGAAGTAACGAGAGTGGAAAGCACGCTGGAACGTGGAAGGAGGTGAGTCAAGAGGTTGGACCCCCCTCCCCGCCACTTTGCCCAATACCCCCTGCTACCCCCTCCAGCTCGGCCCCCCCCCACCCATGGCCAGGCGGGTGCAGCCCCCTGGCTCTGCAGGTAGGATGCTGCCCCATTGCATGATGCTGCCTGACACATGTGGTTCAGGCTTCATCATACATGGTCCGTCCATGAGCTCCAGTCTAGATTCTTAGTAAGTAATTACTTCTATTTTTCTTCTTACCAGATAGTATCTCTCTCTCTCACTCTCTCTCTCTCTCTAAATATATATATATATATATATATATATATATATATATATATATATATATATATATATATATATATATATATATATATACATACACACAGTAGCTTTCAAAAGTATTTGGCCCCCTTGACGTTTTCCACATTTTGTCACATTACTACCACAAACATGGATCAATTTTTTGGGAATTCCACGTGAAAGACCAATACAAAGTGGTGTAAACGTGAGAAGTGGAACGAAAATCATACATGATTCCAAACATTTTTTACAAATCAATAACTGCAAAGTGGGGTGTGCGTAATTATTCAGCCCCCTTTGGTCTGAGTGCAGTCAGTTGCCCATAGACATTGCCTGATGAGCGCTAATGACTAAATAGAGTGCACCTGTGTGTAATCTAATGTCAGTGCAAATACAGCTGCTCTGTGACGGCCTCAGAGGTTGTCTAAGAGAATATTGGGAGCAACAACACCACGAAGTCCAAAGAATACACCAGACAGGTCAGGGATAAAGTTATTAAGAAATTTAAAGCAGGCTTAAGCTACAAAAATATTTCCAAAGCCTTGAACATCCCACGGAGCACTGTTCAAGCGATCATTCAGAAATGGGAGGAGTATGGCACAACTGTAAACCTACCAAGACAAGGCCGTCCACCTAAACTCACAGGCCGAACAAGGAGAGCGCTGATTAGAAATGCAGTCAAGAGGCCCATGGTGACTCTGGATGAGCTGCAGAGATCTACAGCTCAGGTGGGTGAATCTATCCACAGGACAACTATTAGTCATGCACTGCACAAAGTTGACCATTATGGAAGAGTGGCAAGAAGAAAGCCATTGATAACAGAAAAGCATAAGAAGTCCCGTTTGCCAAAAGCCATGTGGAGGACACAGCAAACATGTGGAAGAAGGTGCTCTGGTCAGATGAGAACTTTTGGTCCAAAATGCAAAACGCTATGTGTGGCGAAAAACTAAAACTGCACATCACTCTGAACACACCATCCCCACTGTCAAATATGGTGGTGGCAGCATTATGCTCTGGGGTGCTTCACTTCAGCAGGGACAGGGAAGTTGGTCAGAGTTGATGGGAAGATGGATGGAGCCAAATACAGGGCAATCTTGGAAGAAAACCTCTTGGAGTCTGCAAAAGACTTGAGACTGGGGCGGAGGTTCACCTTCCAGCAGGACAATGACCATAAACATAAAGCCAGGGCAACAATGGAATGGTTTAAAACAAAACATATCCATGTGTTAGAATGGCCCAATCAAAATACAGATCTAAATCTAATCGAGAATCTGTGGCAAGATCTGAAAACTGCTGTTCACAAACGCTGTCCATCTAATCTGACTTAGCTGGAGCTGTTTTGCAAAGAAGAATGGGCAAGGATTTCAGTCTCTAGATGTACAAAGCTGGTAGAGACATACCCTAAAAGACTGGCAGCTGTAATTGCAGCAAAAGGTGGTTCTACAAAGTATTGACTCAGGGGGCTGAATAGTTATGCACACACCACTTTGCAGTTATTTCTTTTTAAAAAATGTTTGGAATCATGTATGATGTTTGTTCTACTTCTCATGTGTACACCACTTTGTATTGGTCTTTCACATAGAATTCCAATACAATTGATTCATGTTTGTGACAGTAATGTGACAAAATGTGGAAAACTTTAAGGGGCTGAATACTTTTGCAAGCCACTGTATATATGTATATATATATATATATATATATATATATATATATATATATATATATATATATATATATATGTATATATATATATATGTATATATATATATATATATATATATATATATATATATATATATATATATTCTCTCCACTTCTATTTCTGATATAATAATACATGATAATAACACTCCTATAACTTCAATTCCCCAAACATGTCCTCTGGGGTTATATTTGATTGTTCTTTCATTTATCCCACACATTCACACTCTAACCACCTCCTGATCTGCAACTTAAAAACAAATCTTGCAAAAAAAAAAAAAAGCCAATACATGATTTAATAATATCTCTCCTTGACTACTGTAGTACCATGCTTTGTGGTCTACCAGCTAACAGGCTAGTATTATTTTAGTCTATACTTAAAATTAACTCAGCAACTTGACACATCTACCTCTCTTCCTACATATCATCTGCTGCTCCTCTTTGCCAAGCTCTTCATTGGCTAGCAATTAACCAAAGGATTAACGTTTAACTCTAACCTACAAAGCTCTCCACAATCATTCACCCCGTACATCTCTTTAATAGCCTCCAAATACCATACAAAGTACAACCTCGACTCTGCACATGATGTAGAATCCTCCTCCCACTCAGGTACAGAACACAGGACTTCTCATGAGCCTCTGCCCGCCTCTGCAATTCCCTTCCAAAACACATCTGTTTCTCTCCAAAACTTCCAACCTTCAAGTCCACCTTTCAAATGCACCCTTTTACAGTAGCCTACTGTCCCACCTAGGACATTCCACTTTCAGCCTCTGGACAAGCTGTGCTTCTTTCTGAATAAAGTCCACAAACACAACAAGCCTGGATAAAAACCTTTTGTATTTCACCACCACTTGTTCCCTCCCTATCCCTTTAGATTGTAAGCTTACTAGGGCAGTGCTTTCCCCCTTTTGTGTCAAATGCAGTATGTCTTGCTAATCACCACACAATTGTCACTATTACTACTATTACTATCATACTGTCTACTACTGTATGCATTTCTTTATATTATGCACCGCTCTTTGTTTCTCCCTCTGTGCTTATATTTTGCTACAGTATGTACTTGAACAAATAGTTTTTCTATTTTTGAAATTCATAAAATATCTATATGCTGAACAAAAAGAAGAGTTTCTTGCTTGTAATACACAAGTCATGTAGTTACTGAGCAAGGAGCAGTATGCGGTGGGACAACAGGCTCTGTGGCATCTGCAGGCTGTGCCTTTTATCTTTGTATCTACTCAGCACTGCAGATAGAAACAATGCTAGGAGCAGCAGCCAGGGAACTTTCCCTCCTATTATCTTGTTGTAATTGAATTGTGAAGAGATTCTTGTTTGGTGATCAGCAGCAACTCTGACTCTCAGGCCCCCAGCTAAGAACTGCAGGTTTATTGATTAACCCATAGACTAAATATAAATAAGACATGAACACCAAGGTACTAATGGAAATACAAGGTTACTAAGCAACTAAAACCTGCTCAAGACCCCGTGCAGCTGAGGCAATGGTGTTTGAGACAATGGGTTATGGAAAAGGTGCTGATCCACTGCTATCATTTTATTATGAAAATAATTTATTTATAAAATAATAGAATATTTATGGAATATATTAGAAAAGAGAGTTTTTGCTAATAAAATTACTGAGATAGTGGGAAGTTACTGCATTTGCAATTTTGCTTGAGGCAGTAAATAATTTAAGATACGGTAATTAAGCCCACTAGTCTTATAAGTAGTTTTATTTTTTTAATATTTTTTCATCCAAAATATTTATGTTGCTAGTACTAATTATTGGTTAGCATTAGGCATAAAAAGTAAATGATGCCAGAAGAAAGGCCAGAGTTACTACACGGAGGCTGGCTCAGTATACAAAATATACAGTGGGATGCGAAAGTTTGGGCAACCTCATTAATCGTCATGATTTTCCTGTATAAATCGTTAGTTGTTACGATAAAAAATGTCAGTTAAATACTGTATATCATATAGGAGAAAAAACACAGTGATATTTGAGAAGTGAAATGAAGTGTATTGGATTTACAGAAAGTGTACAATAATTGTTTAAACAAAATTAGGCAGGTGCATACATTTGGGCACCACAAAAAAGAAATGAAATCAATATTTAGTAGATCATCCTTTTGCAGAAATTAGAGCCTCTCAACGCTTCCTGTAGGTTCCAATGAGAGTCTGGATTCTGGTTGAAGGTATTTTGGACCATTCCTCTTTACAAAACATCTCTAGTTCATTCAGGCTTCAGGTTTGATGGCTTCCGAGCATGGACAGCTCTCTTTAACTCACACCACAGATTTTCAATTCTATTCAGGTCTGGGGACTGAGATGGCCATTGCAGAACATTGTACTTGTTCCTCTGCATGAATGCCTTAGTTGATTTTGAGCAGTGTTTAGGGTCATTGTCTTGGTGAAAGATCCAGCCCCGGCGCAGCTTCAGCTTTGTAACTGATTCCTGGACATTGGTCTCCAGAATCTGCTGATACTGAGTGGAATTCATGTGTCCCTCAAGGTTGACAAGATTCCCAGTCCCTGCACTGGCCACACAGCCCCACAACATGAGGGAACCACCACCATATTTTACTGTAGGTAGCAGGTGCTTTTCTTAGAATGCTGTGTTCTTTTTCCTCCATGCATAACTCCCCTTGTTATGCCTAAATAAGTCAATTTTAGTTTCCAAAATGAAGCTGGCTTGTCCAAATATGCTTTAGCATACCTCAAGCAGCTCTGTTTGTGCTGTGGGCAGAGGAAAGGCTTCCTCTGCATTACTCTCATACATACAGCATCTCCTTGTGTAAAGTGCAGCAAGATGATGTTGTAGGTCTTTGGTGCTGGTCTGTGGGTTGACTCTGACTGCTTTCACCATTTGTTGCTTCTGTCTATCCAAGATTTTTCTTGGTCTGCCACTTCCAGCCTTAACTTAAACTGAGTGGCAGGGGAGAAAAAGCAAGCAGAGGAAACCGGCACTGCAAAGTAGCTGATTTATTCTTCTTCATGCATAAAAAGTAATACATACAAAACGTGGCTGGCTGGCACAGTAAAAAATTGCAATAGAGGTGGGGTACCTGGTGGTGCGGTGGGTGCTGGTGGTTAGGCTTAACCAGCACGCTACAAAAGGCTGATATAGGGGTACCTTACAGACTACCACAGCACGCTTGCCAGTACCTTAGTGCCAACCCGCTTTTTCCTTCACGCAATATTATTAACTTAAACTGAGCATGTGATCTTCCATTTCCTCAATATGTTCCTAACTCTGGAAACAGACAGCTGAAATCTCTGAGACAGCTTTCTGTATCCTTCCCCTAAACCATGATGGTGAACAATCTTTGTCTTCAGGTCATTTGAGAGTTGTTTTGAGACCCCCATGTTGCCACTCTTCAGAGAAAATTAAAAAAGAGGAAGGAAACTTACAATTGACCCCCTTAAATACCCTTTCTCATAATTGGATTCACCTGTGTATGTAGGTCAGGGGTCACTGAGCTTACCAAGCCAATTTGAGTTCCAATAATTAGTTCTAAAGGTTTTGGAATCAATAAAATCCAAATGTATGCACCTGCCTAATTTTATTTAAACAATTATTGTGCACATTCTGTAAATTCAATAAACTTCATTTCACTTCTCAAATATTACTGTGTGTCTCTTATATGATATATTTAACCGACATTTTTTATTGTAACAACGAATGATTTATACAGGAAAATCATGACGATTAACAAGGTTGCCCAAACTTTCGCATCCCACTGTAAATGGTTGTGTTAGGGGTTTGCTGTGTATATATAATCAAAACAATAGTTCTCTCAGTATTCAGGTACATACAAACATTACACAGCATTTCCCTCAATGGTCCATAGGCAATGGACTTTTTCTTCTAAGTTTTCTCCTGGGTGATATTTTTACAACTTGTCAATAAAATGCCTTTTAAATCACCAGCAAGTAAGAAAATACTCAAAATCATTTTTGATAGTACTTTTTCAGTTAGTTTTTGATACTATTTCAGTTGCAAAGTGCTGAAACGTTATTTTAAAAAGGAGTTGAAAAATTATTTCCTAGTAGAAAACTCCGGAGAAAACGTTCATAGCAGAATATGGGCTATCGAGTCTTTACCATAGATTGATCATTCACAAGTAATATATGCACTGCAGTTCTGCTAGTCCATGCACCTCTAGTAACAGTCAATTTCCTCAAGGGATATATTGTCTCTATATCCACCTCTCACACCCTGGACTCCTGATCCATCGATAACATTTCCTCAAGAGGGGATGATAAATCATAGTTCAATGCCGTAGCATTAATACACACCACCAACAGGTCACCATAGGCACCCTGCTGTGAGTCACCCCAATCAGAGTCCCCAACCGCTATCACGTCAGTCTGGTACTACTGCACTGCAAAAACACCGCCAGATTTCTGGGAGCGAGTATGAGATTATCAGCTATTTACCTGTCCCACATAGGTTCGGCAGTTCTGCTAACCATCACAAATGGATGTTCTACAACAGGATAGTTAACATACTATGTCCTCCAAATGTCCAATCACTCTCCAATCAATTAGTAACAGTAATCTCCTCAATGCAAGGAATTCATAAAGTTAAAAAAAGTGCTTTACTCACATCAATAAAAATTAATATCACTTACAAGTAAAATGGTTCTGTAGCTTCAACAGATCCTAACACACACAGCTCGCTGGTCAGGTCCACCCCCAGAGGCTCTTCCATACACACTTTTCATCCTCTAAGTCAGCCTTTCTCAACTTTTTTTCCCTGGAGGAACCCTGCAAATAACTTTTGGATCGCAAGGAAGCCCTGCAAGTAATTTTTTGATCTCGAGGAACACCTACATTTATTTTTCAGGAGACATGGTCTTTAAAAGTATGTGTAGCTGTTTATTTCACTGCCCCTATTACACTGTCACTCATTATACTGCCTCCTAAGCCCCTAATTTAGTGCTTCTTGTTACAATACCACCTATTATAATGTGCGCTATTATAATTCCCCCACGATAAGGGAAAATGCCAAGGAACCCCTGCAGAGTGCTCAAGGAACCCTGGGGTTCCTGGGAACCCTGGTTGAGAAAGCCTGCTCTAAGTACTCACCAGGGGCCAGCTGTTGCTTATGGAACCATAACAAGGGTTGCTGAAAGGAGAGTGAATCAGTGGTTGTGCGATTACAAAACAGACATATGCTCCAAGAACATTAACAGTAAATATGGAAAGCCAGAACTAAAAGTATTAATTCCCTTTTGGTAACTCTTGCTGCGGTCCTTTATAATAAATCCTTTAAGGATACCCAAAGTAACATGTGACATGATGAGATAGACATGTGTATGTACAGTGCCTAGCACACAAATAACTATGCTGTGTTCCTTTTTTTCTTTCTCTGCCTGTAAAAGTTAAATATCAGGTATGTAAGTGGCTGACTCAGTCCTGACTCAGACAGGAAGTGACTACAGTGTGACCCTCACTGATAAGAAATTCCCCTTTTTATCTCTTTCTTGCTCTCAGGAGCCATTTTCTGCTAGGAAAGTGTTTTATAGTTGTAATTTCTTATCAGTGAGAGTCACACTGTAGTCACTTCCTGTCTGAGTCAGGACTGAGTCAGCCACTTACATACCTGATATTTAACTCTTTCAGACAGAGAAAGAGAAAAAGGAACACAGCATAGTTATTTGTGTGCTAAGCACTGTACATACACATGTCTATCTCATCATGTCACATGTCACTTTGGGTATCCTTTAATCTCCTTAGCGGTAACCCCGTGCTTGACACGGGGTAAGCCACCGCGGAGGATTCCTCAGGCCCTGCTGGGCCGATTTGTATAATTTTTTTTTCAAACACGCAGCTAGCACTTTGCTAGCTGCGTGTTTGTTGCGATCGCCGTCGCCGATGCGCCGCTACCCGCCGCGATACAGCCCCCCTTCCGCATACCCCTTGTGCAGCCTGGCCAATCGCCGCCAGGCTGCGCTATGGGGTGGATCGGGATTCCCTGTGATGTCACGATGTCGGCGACGTCGATGACGTCACTCCGTTTGGGGGAAGCCCTCAAGGAAATCCCGTTCAGAACGGGATTTCCTTATGGGCAAGTGGTGAGTACGGGGGGATGCCGCGGGGAGGGGGGGAAGCATGTAGCTAGAGCAAGGCTAGCTACATGCTAAAGAAAAAAAAAGGTGAAAAACCCCTCCCGTGGCCGCGTAGTCGCACATATCATACCGCCAGGGAGGTTTATTAATAAACCATAGCGTTAGGAATAGTATGTGTATACTTGAAGGACAACTGTAACAAGAGGGATATGGAGGTTGCCATATTTATTTACTTTTAAACAATACCAGTTGCCTAGCAACCCTGCTGGTCTGTTTGGCGGCAGTAGTGTCTGAATCACACCGGAAACAAGCATGCAGCTAATATTTTCAGATCTGACAATAATGTCAGAAACACTTGATATGCTACATGCTTGTTCAGGGTCTATGGTTAAAAGTATTAGAGACAGAGGATTAGCAGGATAGCCAGGCAACTGATATTGTTTAACCTCCTTGCCGGTTATCCCGAGCTCAGCTCGGGGTAACCTGCGCAGGAGGATATCTCAGGCCCCGCTGAGCCGATTTGCATAATTTTTTTTTGTTACAAGCAGCTAGCACTTTGCTAGCTGCTTGTAACTTCCGCTCGCCGCCGCTCGCCGCCGATCCGCTGCAATCCGCCGCGCCGAGTCGCTCCCCCCCGCCCCAGAGCCCTGCGCTGCCTGGCCAATCAGTGCCAGGCAGCGTTGAGGGGCGGATCGGGACTCCCTATGACGTCCCGACGTCCATGACGTCGGTGACGTCATCCCGCCCCGTCGCCATGGCGACCGGGGAAGCTCTGCAGGAAATCCCGTTCTCAACGGGATTCCCTGCATACTCTGATCGCCGAAGGCGATCGGAGTGGGTGGGGGGATGCCGCCGCTTAGCGGCTATCATGTAGCGAGCCCTTGGCTCGCTACATGATTTAAAAAAAAAAAAATTAAAAAAATGTGCGGCGCTGCCTCCTTGCCGGATTTTTTAGACCGGCAAGGAGGTTAAAAGGAAATAAATATGGCAGCCTTCATATCCCTACAGTTATCCTTTAAAATGAGGCTCTGATCAATAGTTCAATATAATGTCCTGCTGACTCCTGCATTGCTGATTTTGGCTTAGCTTCAGAATACTGTCAAAATACTGGCATCCAATTCAAGCCATACAGATTAAGAAATGACAGGTCCACAAACCATACTTGCTGCGTAATGAAGTGCTGATAACCGTTGCACAGAGATGATATCAATAGGAGTGATCATAATGGATAATTGTTCTTTTGTGAATTATTGCATAATTTTTGCAATTCCAATTATTGATCGTATTACAAATTGATGGTTAATTTTGACTTTGTGTCATTTGCGTAAGTTAAGCAAAATTACTTTCAAGGAATTCACTAACACGTGGACATGAGTAAACACACTTTTGCACAAATTCATTAAAGTCTACAGTCAAATGACTAAAAACATTTTGACACAAAGGCTTTGAAGTCCATGGTCATGTGAAAGTTACTTATTTGTGAAATTACAAGTCATCGCAAAATTGCACATCATAATTACAATTACATTGAGCAAAAGACCAATTGTGCTGGGTATACCTGATCAGTATTTTAGCCCATCAATAATAATAGATGCTTATACATAGAGTAAGTATTATAAAATGTATAGTTTTATTCTTATAAAACATATATCAAACAATTGTACTCCTAAAGTATATTCATAAAAATATGTAGCATAAAACGACATAGGTACCAATGTAATCAATAAAATGACTTTGAAGTATAACATTCATCCATTCAAGCACACTCAGACCTTCCAATGTGTAAAAAAGAAAAAGAAGATGTGTGAAATGGATAAGTGTGAGGTTATTTGGGACAGGTACGCAGAGAGGGGGAGGGGTTTGGGTGCGTACAACTTATTAGGTATTAGCTAATTGGGCTATGGATGTAGATGGTGAATTTATGATGGAGACTCAGTGGATTGAAGGGTGTCAGTATTTATTGCACACGATTCCTCTTCAGTGGTCTTGCCGTTCCCCTTGTAATTAGTCCTACTGAGTAGAAAAATTGCTGATTCACTAGTTAGTGACATAAAGTTCCTTCCCCCGTATTAACGCTATCCAGTGTATATTTCAGGAGTGGTATACCTTTGGATGTAGTTTTGTATACTCGCGAATTGGACTCACACCCCCATCGCGACTTAGAGGCAACCTAGAGGGGAGCGTGAGTATACAAAACTACATCCAAAGGTATACCACTCCTGAAATATACACTGGATAGCATTAATACTTTTTCTTTTTTACACATTGCAAGGTCTGAGTGTGCTTGAATGGATGAATGTTATACTTCAAAGTAATTTTATTGATTACATTGGTACCTATGTCGTTTTATGCTACATATTTTTATGAATATACTTTAGGAGTACAATTGTTTGATATATGTTTTATAAGAATAAAACTATACATTTTATAATACTTACTCTATGTATAAGCATCTATTATTATTGATAGGCTAAAATACTGATCAGGTATACCCAGCGCAGTTGGTCTTTTGCTCAATATCAGTGTTTCTTGTTTTGTGTGGGCCAGTGGGATCCCACATGTGACCAGTTAGCAGCGGGTGAAATAGGAACCTCCGAGATCAACCTACAATAGCGCCCTCCACCCCTTTAGTAATTACAATTACATGCACAATTAGTACAGCAATAGTTTGAAATTTTGCATTACGCTTTTGCAATGTAATTGCAAATTTTGCTGCAAAATTACTACTCTGAGCTCATCACTAGATAATAAAAACATTGCAAAAAAGTTTGGATGCAAGATTTTAGAATCGGTCAAAAATAAGGTTTTTTTTTTTACATTTTCAAGAAGAGATCAGCCCAAACTGTATCTAGATTATTACCAGTATAAGTGCAGAGTTCTACATACTACAGGTAACCTACTAGTAATGTACAGTGGAGCTAAACACAATAATGCGTATTGAAAAGACATATTTGTACGTATACGTATAGTATAGACAATTTATCTGTAGACAATTAATGAACATCTGATAATCATCAGACTGTCCACTAATCAAAAAGGAATTCTACTGCCAAATGATTAGAAATGGCTGATGATTAATTGCATTATTGGTTGGGAAGCAAATAGACCTGCTAGTAAATATCAATTGGTCTTTCACATGTCAGAGCACATGGATGTGGTCTGACATGTGAAAGCATACTGTTATGGGAGCAGAAATTCCAATGGAACTTTCCAGAAACAACAAAACCAGAACCAAGTCCTTTAATAAGCAGCTTTGCGGTGGTTGTGGTGTTGGGTGGCAGGGCTCTGCAGCGATTATGATGTGTGATTCTTTTGAGAATCAGAGGTTTACTAGTTTAACATAAAAGTGGGTATCCTCCTGAATAATTTACTACATTGCACTACTGTATATGCTATTACAGTACCTCTTCAAATATTTCTGGATAGTATTATATAAGCCGCACTTGAAGCAAAGAACATAGTGCACAAGTTGAAAAGAATTGCAATTTGGTTTGTTCGTTTAAGAAATTTGTAATGGCCACAGCTAAGAAATGTAATAACACAAATACTTGCATATCACAGATCTATGTTTATGGTAATTTGAAAATGAAAGAGGAATGTACCGTTAAGTCAGGGGGAGGTAAAGTTCCACATAAAGAATATTTAAAGTAAAGAACCTGAACCAAATTCCATTCATCTTTGCATGCTGAGGGAATTCTCAATCGCTGTGTGACGGACAAACCACCATACCACTGACCTTGACTCAGGTTCCCGAAGACTGGTACAGAGCAGAATGAAAAAATGTAACAGCATGATGAGGGGAATTAAACACCAACGAGCTTGCACTTTGTACTGTATTTACTTACTGAACAATATCCCAGAATATGATACAAAAAAACACAGCAGAGGATAATTTAATAAGAAGGACTCGGCATGGTGTCATGAAAGTGGGCTTGGGTCCAACACCAAAATGATTAGCTTTTGTTAGGAAGTTAAATTTGGTTATTAAAAATGCTATTTATGCTATTATTGTATTCTACACAGTATTTCACTGCTTCACATAACAGCCTAATACGAATCTGAGAAAACAATAACAAGATAAAAACGTATGCCTATGGGTAAGGACCTAGTTTGATGTGATTTATGTGTGCTCTACTAGAGTGCTTTATACTGTACCTCAATCATTACAGCTCAGTACTTAAACTGTGCATGAATGAATGAATGAATAAAAATGGGTAACAAACTAATTAAGCAATAACAACTAGTAGGAGGGATTCTCAAGAACAAAAAGGGAGACAAAGACTGAGAACCAATATAAAGTAGTTTGTAAGGAAATGTGACTGATTTTTTATACTCACAAAGAGGGGTTACTGCTAGGGCAGCCACTGTAATGGCAAGCGAGAATATTGACTTTCTCCTGGCCTCTAAGCTAATCACCTCCTCTCCTGCTCACATCCAGGACTTCACAGGACAGCATCATCCCTCATCTGGAACTCTCTTCCACAGCCTGTATGTAATGCTCCAAACCTGGACATCTTTAAACACACTCTAAATGGTGCATACACATGGGGCACAGCTGTCGCCTCAAACACGTGACACGCGGTGTTGCGGCGACAGGTTCCCCGTGTGTATGACGCGCGCACCATGAACCGTTGCTAGTCGTAGCTGTCGCCAGGCGTTTGGCGTGGCCAATCGCCGGCAACAGCTGTTGCCGCAACTTCACCGCAACTGTCGCTAGTCCGCCATGCGTACCGCGTGTGTATGCGGACTAGCGACAGCAACCCATGCTCCATGCACGGAGCTTCCGGCGGGGGACAGGTACCTTCGGTGACAGCTTCTGCCGCATCTCTGTCACTCTGTGCGCCGCCGCCGTGTGCATGGCTGCTGCACAGAGGGACCTCGTGACAAGCTGTCGCTGCTTTTTTTTTTTTTTTTCATGTTGCCTGTTACTGTTGTGCCTCATGTGTACGAGGCATAAAACACACCTGATCAGACATGCTTATATCATTTTATATCCCCTATTTACATTCACAAATGTAATCAGGGGCAAAGGCTCACTGCCTCGTCCATCCGCCACCCCACCCCCATGTCCCCTTACCTAGTGTGTCCTCCCACTACCCTTTAGATTGTAAGCTCGCAAGAGCAGGGTCATCCTCATAATGTTTACTGTTTTTGTTGCAATACTTGTGCTGCTTTAGACTCTGCTGTACATTTTTTGGTTGTACCTATGCTCCCCTTGTCGTCTTATTGTGCTTTGTAAAGCATTGCGAAATATGCTGGCGCTATATAAATAAAAAATAATAATAATAAATGACTTGGCCCCACTTGCCCTAGAATAACAGCTGGGTGGATGGTCAAACTCCAAAAAAGGAAAAAGTGTCTATGGCTAGGTCATAAAAAACAAATACTGTCAAAACCAAACAACTGCTAGAGGTTCGCAGAAAATAATAAAATGCTTTAAAAAACCTGTGAAATTGGATGTAAGGGGTAGACTTACCTCCAGAAAAGACAGCAGCAAGCCATTCACAAAAATACAGGATCTTCTCAAAAAATTAGCATATTGTGATAAAGTTCATTATTTTTTGTAATGTACTGATAAACATTAGACTTTCATATATTTTAGATTCAAATACACACAACTGAAGTAGTTCAAGCCTTTTATTGTTTTAATATTGATGATTTTGGCATACAGCTCATGAAAACCCAAATTTCCTATCTCAAAAAATTAGCATATTTCATCCGACCAATAAAAGAACAAAAAAAGTCAACCTTCAAATAATTATGTTCAGTTATGCACTCAATACTTGGTCGGGAATCCTTTTGCAGAAATGACTGCTTCAATGCGGCGTGGCATGGAGGCAATCAGCCTGTGGCACTGCTCAGGTGTTATGGAGGCCCAGGATGCTTTCATAGCGGCCTTAAAGGGAAGGTTCAGGGAGGGTGGGGAAAAAATAAAAATCAATTTCCACTTACCTGGGGCTTCCTCCAGCCCGTGGCAGGCAGGAGGTGCCCTCGCCGCCGCTCCGCAGGCTCCCGGTGGTCTCCGTTGGCTGACCCGACCTGGCCAGGCCGGCTGCCAGGTCGGGCTCTTCTGCGCTCCAAGTCCTTGTACTTCTGCGTCCCACGCCGGCGCTCTGACGTCATCGGACGTCCGCCGGGCTGTACTGCGCATGCGCAGTAGTTCTGCGCATGCGCAGTACAGCCCGGCGGACGTCCGATGACGTCAGAGCGCCGGCGTGGGACGCAGAAGTACAAGGACTTGGAGCGCAGAAGAGCCCGACCTGGCAGCCGGCCTGGCCAGGTCGGGTCAGCCACCGGAGACCACCGGGAGCCTGCGGAGCGGCGGCCATAGCACCTCCTGCCTGCCACGGGCTGGAGGAAGCCCCAGGTAAGTGGAAATTGATTTTTATTTTTTCCCCACCCTCCCTGAACCTTCCCTTTAATCTCATCCAGAGTGTTGGGCCTTGCGTCTCTCAACTTTCTCTTCACAATATCCCACAGATTCTCTAAGGGGTTCAGGTCAGGAGAGTTGGCAGGCCAATTGAGCACAGTAATACCATGGTCAGCAAACCATTTACCAGTGGTTTTGGCACTGTGAGCAGGTACCAGGTCGTGCTGAAAAATGAAATCATCATCTCCATAAAGCTTTTCAGCAGATGGAAGCATGAACCCATTTTTGAACCAGAAACAGCGTCAGAAGCGCCTGACCTGGGCTACAGAGAAGCAGCACTGGACTTTTGCTCAGTGGTCCAAAGTACTTTCTTCGGATGAAAGCAACTTTTGCATGTCATTCGTAAATCAAGGTGCCAGAGTCTGGAGGAAGACTGGGGAGAGGGAAATACCAAAATACCTGAAGTCCAGTGTCAAGTACCCACATACAGTGATGGTCTGGTGTGCCATGTCAGCTGCTGGTGTTGTTCCACTGTGTTTTATCAAGGGCTGGGTCAAGGCAGCTAGCTATCAGGAGATTTTGGAGCACTTCATGCTTCCATCTGCTGAAAAGCTTTGTGTGGAGATAAAGATTTCATTTTTCAGCACAAACTGGCACTTGCTCACAGTGCCAAAACCACTGGTAAATGGTTTACTGACCATGGTATTACTGTGCTCAATTGGCCTGCCAACTATCCTGACCTGAACCCCATAGAGAATCTGTGGGATATTGTGAAGAGAAAGTTGAGAGACAAAAGACCCAACACTCTGGATGAGCTTAAGGCCGCTATCGAAGCATCCTGGGCCTCCATAACACCTGAGCAGTGCCACAGGCTGATTGCCTCCATGCCACGCCGCATTGAAGCAGTAATTTCTGCAAAAGGATTCCCGACCAAGTATTGAGTGCATAACTGAACATAATTATTTGAAGGTTGACTTTTTTTGTTTTAAAAAGACTTTTCTTTTATTGGTCGGATGAAATATGCTAATTTTTTGAGATAGGAAATTTGAGTTTTCATGAGCTGTATGCCAAAATCATCAGTATTAAAACAATAAAAGGCTTGAACTACTTCAATTGTGTGTATTTGAATCTAAAATATATGAAAGTCTAATGTTTATCAGTACATTACAGAAAATAATGAACTTTTTCACAATATGCTAATTTTTTGAGAAGATCCTGTATATATTAGTAATAAAAGCATGTGTCAGTGACCCATATGCTATTCACTTTTTTCCTGAGTTTTCTTCAGGTGATATTTATAAACTTTTCAATAAAATGCCCTTTAAGCCACCATAAAACAAGAAAATACTCAAAATTATTTTGATAGTACTGTTTGTTCACATAATATTCCTCGCGCTCATTCTGCTGATCATACAAATGGTATACACATTGAAATTATCGTTTTTATCGGTAGATTAGTGTTAGGTCTTCCCCAAGGGGGTACGTCACCACCATGGGGAAATCTATTAGGTAATAATCTGTGCACGTATTATCACTGAAGCTAATACCCCCCCCCCCCTTTGCCTGTAGTGAGTGCTAGGTGTGTAATGCAGTCCAGTGGGGCTCTGCACATCAATGCAGATAAATCATTCAGGTATAAGTTCACCCCCTTTTGCCTGTAGTGAGTGCTAGGTGTGTGATGTAGTCCAGTTGTTGGGGTCCGCACATCAATGCAGATAAATCATTCAGGTATAAGTTTTGTTTGAAAGCGCTGCCATGTTTCCTGCTGTGCAAATTCCTATATCAAGCTTTAGATACATGACTATGTGGCTCTGCATTTCTTGCTTTATCTTTATGCCAGCTTAAACTTTGCAACAGGAATTCTTTGCATGTCCATCTCCAGTGAAGGCCTATGTTCTGGCCTATTATTGCAATCTACTGAATTTATGCTGCTTTTCTAATATCTGGTTGTGGCCGGCCATGACTGTGAGTGGTGTTGTGGCTTTTGCCATCCCCCGGCTTATACCCGGATCAAACATTTTTTCCCGTTTTTTTAAGGTAAAAGTTGAGGGGTCGGCTTATACTTGGGTTGGCTTATACTCAAATCTATACAGTAAATTGTATTTTATATAAAAAAAAAGTCTCAGAGAAATGGGAGACTGGACAAATGGGAATGGCCACGTGCAGTGGCGGTTTTCCGCTGTTCGTTCAAGTGCTGCATTTTTGGGGTTATGCCCTTCCGTCCACTACTGTGATTATATCTATATACTTTTTCATCCATATTCATGATTGAAAGCAATATGAGAGATAGAAATCCTGTACAAAAATAGGTTGCACCACCATATAAATATATAATTAGATCATCTTTATTCAAAAAACACTTAGACAGAAGTAATTAAAAGCATTTAAAAAGAGTGTGCACTTGCGCAACACAAACAACCCTCCAAAACACATTGTGGGAGGAGGTGATCTACATCTACAATAATAGTGCCTCACCTCTCATCAATAAGCAGTAACCCTTATGCTGCGCAGTCTCTTTTTGGGTTCAGCAAAGATCCCAACATAGAGTGAGTAGGACCCGGATCCATGGGAAAAATAAAGTGCTAGTACATATATGCAAACAGTATTACTACCCAGTGTATGAGAAACAGTGAATGTTAGGAAGTGTGAGGAGTTTGTATATGCTCCTTGTGAGAGGATCTAATTATATATTTATATGGTGGCGCAGCCTATTTTTGTACAGGATTTCTATCTCTCATATTGCTTTGGATCAATTTGATCCTGGGGCTTGCACGCCACATTTTCACCCGGAGTGCGGATTTATCTCTTTAAATACCATTTTCATGATTGATAATTATTTTTTTTGGCTTGTCTTAGTTTCATTTATAATCATTTTTTGTATTTTGTGTTTTTCTAAGCTGTGTTCTGCTATGCTCTGCCCGTTTCTCGAACACTGTTCCTGCTTTGGGCGCTGTTTCCGCAGCATGCATTTTAGGGACAGGGATGCTCTCGGCGCTTCCTGTCTTGCTTCATTGGAGCGCACATGCGCTCCAGCAAGTCACAGCCCTCACGCCTGCGCTGTGCTTTGGCGGACGTGTTTGCAGACGTGGGTGGGAGGGGGCGTAGCCTGGACAAACGCGGCAGGAATCAAACATACCATTACGAAACATGTCAGGCGTTACTGGCAGCCCAACGCTTTCCCTTGGCAGCAGATCGGAGTGACCTGGAGCAATATTGGGACTTTCCATCTGTCTACACCAGGGATGGGCAAACTGGGCCCTCCAGCTGTTAAGGAACTACAAGTCCCACAATGCATTGCAGGAGTCTTACAGCCACAGGCATGACTCATAAAGGAAAATGCATTGTGGGACTTGTAGTTCCTTAACAGCTGGAGGGCCAAGTTTGCCCATGCCTGGTCTACACGCTTACTGGACCGGTAACTATAGCCCACCATAGGGCATATACCCATCAGTCTGTGTCCACTTGCTACTTCATGCTTATTTATATAAGCCTATCATCTCATTTCCCTGCGATTAGGGGACATCCAGAGATTTAACATGGACTAACAACTGCTTGTTGTCAATCATCTGGCTGGCTTACATGAACTGTTGTTTTGCTTGCTCTCATTGCTTGGCTCCAGCTTTGCTCACCTGTTGCAGGATTCACCACAACCTGTCCAGCCAATACACAGGCGGATATCATCTGCTCCATAAGTGGTCGAGCTTGGCTTTTCTGTGCTGCCATCCGCTTCAAATGTGCTTATGACATGCCATCATACTCTTTGCACTAACAAGCATCCATGTGGCTTTCACCCTTGCCCTTCTGTTCATGCCTGGCACGTTTTGATTACACCATGCCTTCTGGAATCATTTACTGCCTACAATAGTTTGGGTGTGCTTTGCAACCGATCCAAATATATCACAGTGAACTATATTGCAGATCTCTAATCCATTATCTCCAGAGTAAGACTCTTTTGTAGAGTATGAGGACTGCAGCCTCGGTACTCTTATTCATTGCTGCCTGGGGAATATGAGCATGTGTTTTTAGGGGGGGGGGTCCTTTTTTCTGTATTTACATTTATATGTCTTAGTAGATAGTTTTAGGTGATTTTGTATATCAATAAAGCAATTTGTATTTTCTCATGCACCCAAGAGCAAATTCTCTCTTTTTTCTGCATCTACTAAATTGTATTTTACTGCTAATAATCAAAACATAGTTTTAAATTATATTGCACATGTGATATATGTAAATGCGGCCTGCAGTCCCTCCCTGTACATCATGGCCTCTCACTGGCCGGCAATGTTTCAGTATCCATATCCAGTCTGGTAACAGTGGCCACACAAGGATCGTAGATTGCCTTTCCTCAACATCATAAATCAGGCCTACTGTGCCACACCAAGGCTGGCAGTTTAACTCTAGGTGTTTTAAAAAGAAAGTTATTATAAAAACTATTCTATACATGTAGATGAAACACTAGGACACACCCACCACCCATTATTCATCCAATGAAAAAAATGCTGAAATAATAATAAACATAAAGTAGTAGCATGACGCCTTTTATTTGGAGAGTCGGTGGGACTTGATTTGTTCATAAAATGATGATATTAGATTTCCCATGACCACCTGCCTACTCTCCTAGTGTAAACATGACCTTTTCCTACAGCATTAATTTGTCAGCAACATAAGTTAACCTTATCTTTTAAAGGTCAGAAAACAAAGGGTAGGTGTAAATTAAACATACTTAAAATGGGCCAAGCTAACAGCAATGTACTTTAAGGGATCAATTTTGGAACCAACTTATTTTCATCTTTTTATTTATAACCTGAGAATTAAATAGAAATACTGAAACACAACATAGCGATATTTTATTTAAAAAAATCATGACAGTGGCTGTTAATTAGCATACATAATTTAACATTAATCAGTGTAAGGTTTCAAGATGGTCAACAGGATACTAATAATTCTGGCTTGCAGGCACATTTAATGCAAATTGTATGCAACTTGGAATTAAACTGATCCAGTGTACTTCCTGTTGAATTTGGACTGGCCCAGTACTAAGGTGGATGCAATTCGCATTAGATTTGCATGCAAAACATGCAGGGAAGTATTCACATGAAATGGGGCTCTAGGCAAGACAGCATATTTGTCTCAATGCTGGCCACCTAGCATCTTTGGTAAGGTACGATGAGGAATGGGTATAAGGTTAGAAAGGGCAGCAGGGTGGCGTAGTGGTTAGTGCTCTCGCCTTGCAACGCTGGGTCCCCGGTTCAAATCCCAGCCAGGTCAACATTTGCAAGGAGATTATATGTTCTCCCTGTGTCTGTGTGAGTTCCTCCGGGTACACCGGTTTCCTCCCACATCCCAAAAACATACAGATAAGTTAATTGGCCTCCCCCTATATTGGCCCTAGACTATGATACATACACTACACAATACATACATAGACAAAGGACTATGGTAGGGTTTAGATTGTGAACCCCTCAGAGGGACAGTTAAGTGACTAGAGAATATACTCTGTACAGCGCTGCGGAAGATGTCAGCGCTATATAAATACTAATTAATACTAATAATTAGAAAAAAGTCTCTGAACACCTACCATGCCCTAGGCACTTGCCTTACTTGCTTTGTGATCTGGCTGACGGGTTTTGAAGCCAGGATTATTATCATCTCACTGACCATTTCTAGTACAGTTTTGCTGCTCAGTTGAAGCAAAGTGGAGGTAAATATCCATTGTTTATTTTGCGTTAACTCTGAGGAAAAAAAAAGTTCAAAATGTACATAAGTGTAAGGCTTGACAGGTCATGTCCACAATCAGTCTCTATGCCCTAATCTAAGACTCTGAGCCCGGCACATGGTCTTCACCTATAGACAAGCCCTCGTGTGAACAGGACAATGTATTTGTCTCCTGACTACGGTTACCCCCAGGTCTTAACATGCAAGGCATACAGACTGAAGTAGAGTGGACAATAACCACCCAGAGCCCCAATGAGGCAAGTACCACTAGAGTTCAAGAGCTCACAAGTTTCAAACTGTAATAGTACCTTGATGATGAGGATAAGGCCCGCAATTATGACAGGCAGTCAGCAGATCCAAGTGACAGGCAATCTTTGGTTCAGGCAGCAAGCAAGAGTGTCCAGGTAAAAAGCTAAGGTCAGTACAGGCAGCAGACAAGAGTATCCAGGTAACAAGCAAAGGTCGGTTCAGGAAGCAGACAAGCGTACCCAGGTAACAAGCAAAGGTCGGTTCAGGCAGCAGACAAGAATGGTTGAAAACAAGCCAAGGATCAATTCCAGACAGGGATGAGCAGAAACTACGCCAGTGCGAATTTACGCATCGTAGTTCGCATCTATGCATCGTAGTTCGTAGGTGAAGTTTCAAAACTACACTTACGAATTTACGCGTAGCGAAGTACTGTTATGCGTAGCTTATGCCCACTATGCGTAGTTAACATGTGTATTGCGTAGTGAACTACGAATGCGTTACTTGCGTCAAATTTTCCGCGTGCGATTGTATGCTTACAAATTTACGCATTGGAAAGGGGAATGTACGCATAGAAGAGTTCCTGTTATGAGCATTAATCAAGGAATGAATGCGTAAAATTTTCTGCATACGGGCATAAGCATCTGCATATACTACTCTTCACACTACGCGTAATTGCGTATTTTAGCGCGAGTCAGCTGACTACTGTTTACCTTTGCGGAGGGCATACTGGGAACCCGCCCTCCGCCTATTTGGAAGTGCGGCCTGTGTCCCAGACTACATGTCATCAGCGGGGAATAAGTGCGAGACCCGGAAGTAGAGGTCTCAGCCCGGCTCTCGGTGCAACTTTCAGCATAAACAGATAAGTTCCTTACAATAAGTTAACAAAATGATGGGGAACAACAATTTTTGAAGGAACGTGTAAAAGCAAACAAAGTTTTGGGATGTAAATGTAAAAAATGAGATGCAATTACAGTCCTGCTTCTTTACCATATTAATACACTCACTGAGGTCACATCTCAATTCTAGGCCTACTTTGGGAGAAAAACAGCTTAACCTCTTGCCGACCGCATCACGCCGATGGGCGTGGCCGTGGCGGCAGCCCCAGGACCGCCTAACGCCAATTGGCGTAAAGTCCTGGGGCTCTGTTTTGCAGGAGATTGCACGCAGGCTGCGCGCACATCTCCTGCTTGGGGGGCGGAGCTCCACCCCGCCTTCAGTCTCCGAGTGGCCATTGCCGCTCGGGAGTCTTTTTATACAGTGCAACACTGCGATCAGCAGCAGCGCTGCACTGGGGACAGCCGTGCGACACGGCTGTCCCCCTGGGGGACAAGAGAGCGATTGGCTCTCATAGGGTGAAGCCTATGAGAGCTGATCGCCATGATTGGCTGGCTGGGGGGAGGGAGGGAGTTTAAAGGTACAGGTTTTTAAAAAAAAAAACACGAACAAAAATATTTATAAAAAAATAAACATGGGGGGAGCGATCAGACCCCACCAACAGAGAGCTCTGTTGGTGGGGAGAAAGGGGGGGGATCACTTGTGTGCTATGTTGTGCGGCCCTGCAGCTTGGCCTTAAAGCTGCAGTGGCCTTTTTTACTAAAAATGTCCTGGTCACTTGGGGGGTTTAGCCCTGCAGTCCTCAAGAGGTTAAAGTGTACCAGAGCTGTGGATAAAAGCAGATTTGATACTCACCTGCAGCTTCCTCTTGCTGCATAAACACATCTGTGTCCCACACCGTACTCCCGAGGTCTGCCGTTCAGACGCTATCAGTCCCGGTAATTGCTACAGCCGGGTCCAGTCTGTGTCTTCTGTGCATGCTCAGACTGACGTGACTGAGGAAGTTACCAGGGCTGATCGTGACTGAACGGCAGACTGTGGGAGGGCGGCGTGGGACACAGACGTGTTTATGCAGCAGGAGGAAGCCGCAGGTGAGTATTAAATCTGCTGTTATCCACAGCTCTGGTTTCCTTTAAAGGTAACTTAATGTTTTGTACACAGAGCTGGATTAAGATGAAGTGGGGCCCTAAGCAAGGTAGTAGCTTGGGCTCCCACCTTATGGTTCTTATAGCAAGCTGAGGTGGAGAGGGGTCAGTGAATGTGGCAGGTGGGCCACTTGACACTCACTATGCCCCAGGCAACTACCTAGGCTGCCTTGTGGATGATCCAGTTTTGATTGTACAGTAAAAATGGCCACTGGATGGCAGAGCCCTACCTATGTATTGAGACCCTTGGTAGATTTTCAGTTTTATTTCTTCATGAGCAAAAACTTTCATTTTCTAATGCTAGTTGCAGTTGGACAAATGTCTCACTAAGAACAATTACTAAAAAATACATCTGCCTGTCTTGATTGCATTGCAGCCAAACAATCCGTAATGATGCACATGTGGTCACCACTCTCCTATTTTTCCAAACAAAAAGAAAATAGATATTCCCTTGTACACAGATTAGCCAGCAAGTCAGGAAATGGATGTTCGATCCTGAACATCTTTGAGGATTGTATATCTCCACCTAGAGAAACACTGCATAGCCAAATCCCCACCTCATTGTCATAGTCCATACCAAATCAAGGCAAGACTATGCTGTGTATGGCCATAGAACAGCTTACTGTGTCTGTATCATAATTGTTTTTACTGTCTGGAAAACATAAGCTCGAATTTCATGGAGGGAAGTTAGAAAAAAAAAAAGAGTGTACTTTTAGGCTGAATATGTGTCTTTGGCTTGTATCTTGTAATAAGTAGATACAGATGTTTTCCAGCAACACGGCTTCAGCTCTTGGAAAATGTTTGCACTAACTGACATGAAGTGTGCAATGCCATGGCAACAAGCAAGATGTTTGATGCAAAAGATTTGTATCTGATCAAGAGAAATAAAAGAAAAGATCATATACAACTGATATTCACAGTGTTGATAGATTAACAAATTTGAGCAAAATCAGTGTCAAAAGATCACTGAATTGGGATTGGAAGAAAGAAGAACAATATCTTGAGAGATGGATGATCAGCTGCACTCAATCACATGACTATAAGGCCAGACAATGAATAGGAGTGAAAGACAATCAATACTGCTTACTGAAATCACTCTACTGCTGGACAATGCTAATGATTTGCTTGACTTGCCACATGGAGATAAAGCTTTCTAAGCCCGTCTATTGCTTTATTCTCTTCTTTGAAAACCCCCAAAGCTATTTCACTGAATACCAGGCAGACTGGACTACCAGACTTTCAACAACAATGACCTCCTAACTGCCATTGTGCTCATCAGGGCCGGATTTAGGCACAGATGTCCTGGCACCCTAGACTTCACCCTCCATGAACCTACAAACCTACGCTGAACTGCCCCGCAAGTGTGCTGGCTGGCCAGCTGTCACTTCTCCCTTACATCCTTTGGCCGTCATAGGTAGTGTTGGGCGAACACCTAAATGTTCGGGTTCGCGAACGTTCGCCGAACATCGCCGCGATGTTCGGGTGTTCGACACGAACTCCGAACATAATGGAAGTCAATGGGGACCCGAACTTTCGTGCTTTGTAAAGCTTCCTTACATGCTACATACCCCAAATTTGCAGGGTATGTGCACCTTGGGAGTGGGTACAAGAGGAAAAAAAAATTAGCAAAAAGAGCTTATAGTTTTTGAGAAAATCGATTTTAAAGTTTCAAAGGGAAAACTGTCTTTTAAATGCGGGAAATGTCTGTTTTCTTTGCACAGGTAACATGCTTTTTGTCGGCATGCAGTCATAAATGTAATACATATAAGAGGTTCCAGGAAAAGGGACCGGTAACGCTAACCCAGCAGCAGCACACGTGATGGAACAGGAGGAGGGTGGCGCAGGAGGAGAAGGCCACGCTTTGAGACACAACAACCCAGGCCTTGCATGAGGACAAGAAGCGTGCGGATAGCAATTTGTGTTTTGTCGCCATGCAGTCATAAATTTAATACAGATGAGAGGTTCAATAAACAGGGACCGGAAACGCTAACCCATCACAGATGTTCATTGTTCATGTTACTTGGTTGGGGTCCGGGAGTGTTGCGTAGTCGTTTCCAATCCAGGATTGATTCATTTTAATTTGAGTCAGACGGTCTGCATTTTCTGTGGAGAGGCGGATACGCCGCCGATCTGTGACGATGCCTCCGGCAGCACTGAAACAGCGTTCCGACATAACGCTGGCTGCCGGGCAAGCCAACACCTCTATTGCGTACATTGCCAGTTTGTGCCAGGTGTCTAGCTTCGATACCCAATAGTTGAAGGGTGCAGATGGATTGTTCAACACAGCTATGCCATCTGACATGTAGTCCTTGACCATCTTCTCCAGGCGATCGGTGTTGGAGGTGGATCTGCACGCTTGCTGTTCTGTGTGCTGCTGCATGGGTGTCAGAAAATTTTCCCACTCCAAGGACACTGCCGATACCATTTCCTTTTGGGCACTAGCTGCGGCTTGTGTTGTTTGCTGCCCTCCTGGTCGTCCTGGGTTTGCGGAAGTCAGTCTGTCGGCGTACAACTGGCTAGAGGAGGGGAAGGATGTCAATCTCCTCTTTAAAGTCTCCACAAGGGCCTGCTGGTATTCTTCCATTTTGACCTGTCGGACTCTTTCTTCAAGCAGTTTTGGAACATTGTGTTTGTACCGTGGATCCAGAAGGGTATAAACCCAGTAATTGGTGTTGTCCAGAATGCGCACAATGCGTGGGTCGCGTTCAATGCAGTCCTAGGCCGAAGAGGTCATAGCCTAGGGTCACAAAAACCTGTTTATTTGGGCTATTTCAATGGTAGTGATGGTGAAGTACATAAATCTCAGCCATGGCCGTTAGCAACGTCTGAATTTCACGAAATGTCTCATGCAGGTAGAAGACATATTGTTAGACTTGGATTCCAAAGATGGGGCCCCTACATCTCTGCAAACCAGAGTTACAGGGGTCCAAAATTGGTAAAATCCCCCATAGACTTTCATTGCCTCCCTATTTCACTTTCCAAAATCTCACATCTTTTCAAAGGGCAATGGCTCAGCAGTACCAAATTTTCTAGCATTGTAGGGACCCTTAGGGGGAACATGACTGGTGAGTTTCGGGCCCCTAGGCCAAAGAGGTCATAGCCTAGGGTCACAAAAACCTGTTTATTTGGGCTATTTCAATGGTAGTGATGGTGACGTACATAAATCTCAGCCATGGCCGTTAGCAACGTCTGAATTTCACGAAATGTCTCATGCAGGTAGAAGACATATTGTTAGACTTGGATTCCAAAGATGGGGTCCCTACATCTCTGCAAACCAGAGTTACAGGGGTCCAAAATTGGTAAAATCCCCCATAGGCTTTCATTGGGCCTACTATTTACCGTTCCAAAATCTCACACCATTTCAAAGGGCAATGGGCTCAGCAGTGGCCCGAAACTCACCAGTCATGATCCCCCTAAGGGTCCCTACAATGCTAGAAAATTTGGTACTGCTGAGCCATTGCCCTTTGAAAAGATGTGAGATTTTGGAAAGTGAAATAGGGAGGCAATGAAAGTCTATGGGGGATTTTACCGATTTTGGACCCCTGTAACTCTGGTTTGCAGAGATGTAGGGACCCCATCTTTGGAATCCAAGTCTAACAATATGTCTTCTACCTGCATGAGACATTTCGTGAAATTCAGACGTTGCTAACGGCCATAGCTGAGATTTATGTACGTCACCATCACTACCATTGAAATAGCCCAAATAAACAGGTTTTTGTGACCCTAGGCTATGACCTCTTTGGCCTAGGGGCCCGAAACTCACCAGTCATGTTCCCCCTAAGGGTCCCTACAATGCTAGAAAATTTGGTACTGCTGAGCCATTGCCCTTTGAAAAGATGTGAGATTTTGGAAAGTGAAATAGGGAGGCAATGAAAGTCTATGGGGGATTTTACCAATTTTGGACCCCTGTAACTCTGGTTTGCAGAGATGTAGGGACCCCATCTTTGGAATCCAAGTCTAACAATATGTCTTCTACCTGCATGAGACATTTCGTGAAATTCAGACGTTGCTAACGGCCATGGCTGAGATTTATGTACGTCACCATCACTACCATTGAAATAGCCCAAATAAACAGGTTTTTGTGACCCTAGGCTATGACCTCTTCGGCCTAGGGGCCCGAAACTCACCAGTCATGTTCCCCCTAAGGGTCCCTACAATGCTAGAAAATGTGGTACTGCTGAGCAATTGCCCTTTGAAAAGATGTGAGATTTTGGAAAGTGAAATAGGGAGGCAATGAAAGTCTATGGGGGATTTTACCAATTTTGGACCCCTGTAACTCTGGTTTGCAGAGATGTAGGGACCCCATCTTTGGAATCCAAGTCTAACAATATGTCTTCTACCTGCATGAGACATTTCGTGAAATTCAGACGTTGCTAACGGCCATGGCTGAGATTTATGTACGTCACCATCACTACCATTGAAATAGCCCAAATAAACAGGTTTTTGTGACCCTAGGCTATGACCTCTTCGGCCTAGGGGCCCGAAACTCACCAGTCATGTTCCCCCTAAGGGTCCCTACAATGCTAGAAAATGTGGTACTGCTGAGCCATTGCCCTTTGAAAAGATGTGAGATTTTGGAAAGTGAAATAGGGAGGCAATGAAAGTCTATGGGGGATTTTACCAATTTTGGACCCCTGTAACTCTGGTTTGCAGAGATGTAGGGACCCCATCTTTGGAATCCAAGTCTAACAATATGTCTTCTACCTGCATGAGACATTTCGTGAAATTCAGACGTTGCTAACGGCCATGGCTGAGATTTATGTACGTCACCATCACTACCATTGAAATAGCACAAATAAACAGGTTTTTGTGACCCTAGGCTATGACCTCTTTGGCCTAGGGGCCCGAAACTCACCAGTCATGTTCCCCCTAAGGGTCCCTACAATGCTAGAAAATTTGGTACTGCTGAGCCATTGCCCTTTGAAAAGATGTGAGATTTTGGAAAGTGAAATAGGGAGGCAATGAAAGCCTATGGGGGATTTTACCAATTTTGGACCCCTGTAACTCTGGTTTGCAGAGATGTAGGGACCCCATCTTTGGAATCCAAGTCTAACAAAATGTCTTCTACCTGCATGAGACATTTCGTGAAATTCAGACGTTGCTAACGGCCATGGCTGAGATTTATGTACGTCACCATCACTACCATTGAAATAGCACAAATAAACAGGTTTTTGTGACCCTAGGCTATGACCTCTTTGGCCTAGGGGCCCGAAATTTACCAGTCATGTTCCCCCTAAGGGTCCCTACAATGCTAGAAAATTTGGTACTGCTGAGCCATTGCCCTTTGAAAAGATGTGAGATTTTGGAAAGTGAAATAGGGAGGCAATGAAAGCCTATGGGGGATTTTACCAATTTTGGACCCCTGTAACTCTGGTTTGCAGAGATGTAGGGACCCCATCTTTGGAATCCAAGTCTAACAATATGTCTTCTACCTGCATGAGACATTTCGTGAAATTCAGACGTTGCTGACGGCCATGGCTGAGATTTATGTACGTCACCATTACTACCATTGAAATAACCCAAATAAACAGGTTTTTGTGACCCTAGGCTATGACCTCTTCGGCCTAGGGGCCCGAAACTCACCAGTCATGTTCCTCCTAAGGGTCCCTACAATGCTAGAAAATTTGCCACTGCTGATCAATTGCCCTTTGAAAAGATGTGAGATTTTGGAACTGTAAATAGGAGGTCCAATGAAAGCCTATGGGGGATTTTACCAATTTTGGACCCCTGTAACTCTGGTTTGCAGAGATGTAGGGACCCCATCTTTGGAATCCAAGTCTAACAATATGTCTTCTACCTGCATGAGACATTTCGTGAAATTCAGACGTTGCTAATGGCCATGGCTGAGATTTATGTACGTCACCATCACTACCATTGAAATAGCCCAAATAAACAGGTTTTTGTGACCCTAGGCTATGACCTCTTCGGCCTAGGACTGCATTGAACGCGACCCATGCATTGTGCGCATTCTGGACAACACCAATTACTGGGTTTATACCCTTCTGGATCCACGGTACAAACACAATGTTCCAAAACTGCTTGAAGAAAGAGTCCGACAGGTCAAAATGGAAGAATACCAGCAGGCCCTTGTGGAGACTTTAAAGAGGAGATTGACATCCTCCCCCTCCTCTAGCCAGTTGTTCGCCGACAGACTGACTTCCGCAAACCCAGGACGACCAGGAGGGCAGCAAACAACACAAGCTGCAGCTAGTGCCCAAAAGGGAATGGTATCGGCAGTGTCCTTGGAGTGGGAAAATTTTCTGACACCCATGCAGCAGCACACAGAACAGCAAGCGTGCAGATCCACCTGCATAGCTGTGTTGAACAATCCATCTGCACCCTTCAACTATTGGGTATCGAAGATAGACACCTGGCACAAACTGGCAATGTACGCAATAGAGGCGTACATTGCTGCAACTGGGCTGCAACTCGAAGTTAGCATAGTATCGCTATGGATACTTGCTTGCCCAATGAAAGCGCTGCAAGGGAATGGGCTGTGACGTATGCCATTCCCAAGCGCCTCTGCGCTAGCGTCAGATGACGCTGATCCACCAATCAGAGCTGAGCGCACCGGGAAGTTGAAACAGCCGGTCGATGCGCCCGCGGCGGTTCCACTTACGGACATAGGAGGTAATCCTTTATATATTTGCCCAGATAGCTCAGTCTCCAGTGTTCCCTGACGACGGCGGAAGGCCGAAACCGGTCGGAACGACTACTGGAGACTGGGCAAATTGTTTTGAGAGACCGTGAGACTATCTTTGTGTGCTTATACACATTTTATGCTTATTACTACTAAGGGTCCCTGTCGAAAGGACCCCTAAAGTAAGATATTGTACATGTGGTATTATTGAAAGTTTTATTAAAGTCTATTGCTTTTAATGACAGTGAGTGACCTGCTGATGATTTTGTTTTTGGTGATGGTCACTGTCTGAGAACATACACTGTGGTGTCTACAGATAACAGGCAACAGTGTGATCACCTAGCGCTGTGGATTTATACTTGAAAGTTCTCTTTGGTGCCTATTGTGGATGTGGTTATCCTGAGCAGCTGGTGAAAAAGATACATAAAGGATTCTTTACAGTTGGAGCAGCGCCTGTATTTGTACCTTTTAAAAACGTGACGCAATAGAGGTGCTGGCTTGCCCGGCAGCCAGCGTTATGTCGGAACGCTGTTTCAGTGCTGCCGGAGGCATCTTCACAGATCGGCGTATCCGCCTCTCCACAGAAAATGCAGACCGTCTGACTCAAATTAAAATGAATCAATCCTGGATTGGAAACGACTACGCAACACTCCCGGACCCCAACCAAGTAACATGAACAATGAACATCTGTGATGGGTTACCGTTTCCGGTCCCTGTTTATTGAACCTCTCATCTGTATTACATTTATGACTGCATGGCGACAAAACGCAAATTGCTATCCGCACGCTTCTTGTCCTCAAGGCCTGGGTTGTTGTGTCTCAAAGCGTGGCCTTCTCCTCCTGCGCCACCCTCCTCCTGTTCCATCACGTGTGCTGCTGCTGGGTTAGCGTTACCGGTCCCTTTTCCTGGAACCTCTTATATGTATTACATTTATGACTGCATGCCGACAAAAAGCATGTTACCTGTGCAAAGAAAACAGACATTTCCCGCATTTAAAAGACAGTTTTCCCTTTGAAACTTTAAAATCGATTTTCTCAAAAACTATAAGCTCTTTTTGCTAAATTTTTTTTCCTCTTGTACCCACTCCCAAGGTGCACATACCCTGTAAATTTGGGGTATGTAGCATATAAGGAGGCTTTACAAAGCACGAAAGTTCGGGTCCCCATTGACTTCCATTATGTTCGGAGTTCGGCTCGAACACCCGAACATCGCGGCCATGTTCGGCCCGAACATCTAGATGTTCGCCCAACACTACACGTGACCCGTTCGGCCAATCACAGCGCTAGCCGAACGTTCGGGTAACGTTCTGCCATGCGCTCTTAGTTCGGCCATATGGCCGAACAGTTTGGCCGAACACCATCAGGTGTTCGGCCGAACTCGAACATCACCCGAACAGGGTGATGTTCTGCAGAACCCGAACAGTGGCGAACACTGTTCACCCAACACTAGTCATAGGTAGCTACAGGTGCCCCTTAGTAGTAGTCAGAGGTACCCTTAGTATTACGTTGCCCCTGACTGAAGGGAGAGCTTGTCAGTAGAATGCTGAGAGCTGGGTGAGTAACCTCTCATTTACTCTCTGCTCAGGACTCTGCATAGAGAAGGAGGAAGCGAGGCACGTGGGGAGGGAAGTGAGCCCCCTTTCTATCATTAGGCGCCTGTAGGCACATGCCTACAGTGCCTTATGGTAAATTCGGCCCTGGTGCTCACTGAATTCTTGCTAAATACACTTACACACTAGAGGAAAAATCTGTTTTAAAATACAAAAAAAAATCACCTGTCACAACAATCACAGCAACCTTTTTATTTAGTCCTAACCATCAGGAGCATAAAGACCTGCTGAATTTGTTGTCAGCATTCAAGGTGCTTTCAGGCATTCTTTGCTGAAGCAAATGCGGCTGCTGTGTGAACTATGCTGTGTTGCTCTGACTTCTAATAATAATAATAATAATTTCAATGCAAGAAAAGTAAAGTTCCAGCACTGTAAGCCGCTGTAAGTGGCAGCAGGAGATGTAGACCAGACCTGAATTCGCTGTATTGAATGTAAGTGTATGTCCTGTGGAAAGGCGTGCAAAGGCTTAATGGCAGACAGCAAACTTGTATGGAGGAGAGAGGCAAGGTGAAGCCAGCACTGCGATTCAAAATTTTTAATAGGATAATGGATGTTAAGAAACACTTACAGTCAGCATTCGGTCGGATGCAATGCGGATGTGGTGGGTGCCAGGCCTAGATCCCCCTGCGGACGTCCGTTTCGCGCGTCTAGCGCTTGTTCACCGCAATGGGGAAGAATATTAATAATGATGTTAACATTTTATAGCCCTTTTCTCCTGTCGAACTCAGAGGAATTACCAAGGTGAAAGCTTTTGTCCAACTGCTGGCTTCAGGCATGTGTGGGCAAGAGTCCCAAACTCACTTCCGCCTCCGTCCATTGCAGTTCAAAAGCCCCTGTAAGTCGTGGCCCGGTCACTCCTATGGGCGAGGGCACGGTCCGCATGCACGCAATGTAATGATTCGCAAGATGCATGCGCAGATTGCTCCCGCCCACGGGGGCGCATTAAAGGACGCGTGCTGCCATGCCATTGCTGGCGCAGTAGTGCGCAACCTGGCCAACTTGGAACACATACGAGAGGCTTTTACAAGGGAGCAGAGGGGGACGGAGGGGGGCAGAGGGGAACAGGGAGAGCAGTGGACATGAGGAATCCTGCACATACAAGCCTGCATTTAAAAGGTGCATTTAGTAAGGGCATGCTCAATAGGCCACCCTGGAGCGTTAGGGAGTCTTGCCTGAGAACTCCCTCCCGAATCGGTAACTGGCTGCAGCCAGAAGTCAAACCCTAGCCGCCTGTGTCAAAGGTGGTGTCTTTAACCAGCACACTATCCAGCCACCCTGTAAAAGTTTTGAAAAGATTTGAAAAGCTATTGCAACAGCTGTCCTTGTGTATCAGACACTGTGGGGTTGGTTCATAACTCATCTTGTGAATTATCTCTCCTTAGGGCCCTTTTACACTTAATCAGTAGCTCTCAGTTATACCTGAAAGAGAACAGATTTTCAGAGAAATGCCCATGTTTTCCTATGGCTCAGTTCCCACTACATGCATTTTAACTGAAAGCTTTTTCACAATGCTCTGCTATGGAAAAAAATGCATACCATTACACACTCACGCATACTAACGCATTAAGTGTAAAGGGGCCGTTATTAGAGTTGGGCCGAACCTCCGATTTTAGGTTCGCGAACCTGGTTCGCGAACTTCCGCGGAAGGTTAGGTTCGCGTTAAAGGTTCGCGAACCGCAATAGACTTCAATGGGGATGCGAACTTTGAAAATAAAAATAATTATGCTGGCCACAAAAGTGATGGAAAAGATGTTTCAAGGGGTCTAACACCTGGAGGGGGGCATGGCGGAGTGGGATACACGCCAAAAGTCCCCGGGAAAAATCTGGATTTGACGCAAAGCAGCGTTTTAAGGGCAGAAATCACATTGAATGCTAAATGACAGGCCTAAAGTGCTTTCAAACATCTTGCATGTGTATACATCAATCAGGTAGTGTAATTAAGGTACTGCTTCACACTGACACACCAAACTCACCGTGTAACGCACCGCAAACAGCTGTTTGTGTAGTGACGGCCGTGCTGGACTGGTGCGCACCATGGCGAGAGTGCAGGTTTTGGTGGCTTTACAGCCCATATGGTCGCCTGGCTGATGTAGCTGAATGACAGAACAGTGACTGTCCAGCTGATCAAATTTGGTCTGACCACAATGAGGCAACAACCTCATTGCCCCCCGAGACACTCATCTAGGCGCCGGTCATTGCTTCATTGTGATACGCAAGCCCCTTCACCACGGCAAGGTAATGATCACGAAGGGGAATGGGCGCATGTACATGCCTTTTCTTTTGTTGTTGCAGCTGCCCGCAGTGCAGCCAGAAAAATTAGGCAGTCATGTACACGCACCAGAAAAATTATTACAGCGGCCGCTGCTAGCAGCGGCCTAAAAAATTCAGCAATCCGCCTGGAGTCCCAGACCCTGTTGGTGGTGGCGGAGAAGGTAGTCAAGCGGCCTGCAGGCAGACATGCTGTGTGGAGGGACTGGGAGCGACTTAGTTTTCTTGGGGCAGGCCAGGCAGCCAGTCACACGGCGTGCAGGCAGAGATGCTGTGTGTGCGGGGACTGACTTAGTCTTGGGGCGGGCAGCAGCCCTCCGGGATCCATGCCTCATTCATTTTGATAAAGGTGAGGTACTTAACACTTTTGTGACTTAGGCGACTTCTCTTCTCTGTGACAATGCCTCCAGCTGCGCTGAAGGTCCTTTCTGACAGGACGCTTGCAGCAGGGCAGGAGAGAAGTTGGATGGCAAATTGGGACAGCTCTGGCCACAGGTCAAGCCTGCGCACCCAGTAGTTCAAGGGTTCCTCATCGCTGTTCACAGCAGTGTCTACATCCACACTTAAGGCCAGGTAGTCGGCTACCTGCCGTTCCAGGCGTTGGTGGAGGGTGGATCCGGAAGGGCTACGGCGAGGCGTTGGACTAAAGAACGTCTGCATGTCTGACATCACCATGAGATCGCTGGAGCGTCCTGTCTTTGACTGCGTGGACACGGGAGGAGGATTAGTGGCAGTGGTACCTTGCTGGCGTTGTGCCGTCACATCACCCTTAAAGGCATTGTAAAGCATAGTTGACAGCTGGTTCTGCATGTGCTGCATCCTTTCCACCTTCCGGTGAGTTGGTAACAGGTCCGCCACTTTGTGCCTGTACTGAGGGTCTAGTAGTGTGGCCACCCAGTACAGGTCATTCCCCTTGAGGTTTTTTATACGGGGGTCCCTCAACAGGCAGGACAGCATAAAAGACGACATCTGCACAAAGTCGGATCCAGTACCCTCCATCTCCTCTTGCTCTTCCTCAGTGACGTCATGTAAGTCAACCTCCTCCCCCCAGCCGCGAACAATACCACGGGAAGGTTGAGCAGCACAAGCCCCTTGCTGAGGTTGTTCTCCTACCGCTGTCCCCTCCTCCTCCTCCTCCTCCTCCCCCAAAGAAACACCTTGCTCATCATCCTCTGAGTCTGACTCGTCTTCTGCACACGACTTCTCTTCTTCCTCCTCCTCCCCCCTCTGTGCTGCCGCAGGTGTTGAGGAAACAGCTGGGTCTGATGAAAATTGGTCCCATGCCTGTTCCTGCCATAACGGTTCCTGGTCACGCTCATTCACAGCTTCATCCGCCACTCTACGCACAGCACGCTCCAAGAAGTAAGCGTAGGGAATTAAGACGCTGATGGTGCCCTCACTGCGGCTCACCAGGTTGGTCACCTCCTCAAACGGCCGCATGAGCCTGCATGCATTTTTCATCAGTGTCCAGTTGTCGGGCCAGAACATCCCCATCTTCCCAGACTGTTTCATTCTACTGTAGTTGTAGAGGTAGTGGGTCACGGCTTTCTTCTGTTCTAGCAGGCGGGAGAACATGAGCAGGGTCGAGTTCCAGCGAGTCGGGCTATCGCAAATGAGGCGTCTCACCGGCATGTTGTTTTTGCGCTGAATTTCCGCAAAGCGTGCCATGGCTGTGTAAGACCGCCTCAAATGCCCACAGAACTTCCTGGCCTGCTTCAGGACATTCGCTAAGCCAGGGTACTTTGCCACAAATCTTTGAACCACTAGATTCATGACATGTGCCATGCAGGGTATGTGTGTCAGCTTCCCCATATGCAAAGCGGCAAGCAGATTGCTGCCGTTGTCGCACACCACGTTGCCTATCTCCAGGTGGTGCGGGGTCAGCCACTCATCCACCTGTTTCTTAAGAGCAGCCAGGAGAGCTGCTCCAGTGTGACTCTCCACTTTGAGACAAGACATGTCTAAGATGGCGTGTCACCGTCTTACCTGGCATGCAGCATAGGCCCTGCGGAGCTGGGGCTGTGTAGCTGGAGAGGAGAACTGCCACTCAGCCAAGGAGGAGGAGGACAGTGAAGAGCATGTAGCAGGAGGAGAGGAGGTGGCAGGAGGCCTGCCTGCAAGCCGTGGAGGTGTCACAATTTGGTCCGCTGCGCCCTGCTTGCCATCGTTCACCACCAGGTTCACCCAATGGGCTGTGTAGGTAATGTAGCGGCCCTGCCCGTGCTTGGCAGACCAGGCATCCGTGGTCAGGTGTACCCTTGACGCAACGCTCTTCGCAAGAGATGACACCACTTGCCTCTCAACTTCACGGTGCAGTTGGGGTATGGCCTTTCTCGAAAAATAAGTGCGGCCTGGCATCTTCCACTGCGGTGTTCCGATGGCCACAAATTTACAGAAGGCCTCAGAGTCCACCAGCCGGTATGGTAACAGCTGCCGAGCTAACAGTTCCGCCACGCCAGCTGTCAGACGCCGGGCAAGGGGGTGACTGGCCGAAATTGGCTTCTTCCGCTCAAACATTTCCTTCACGGACACCTGACTGCTGCTGTGGGCAGAGGAGCAGGAACCGCTCAAGGGCAGAGGCGGAGTGGAGGAGGGTGCCTGTGAAGGTGGAAGGGAGAAAGCGGCAGAAGCAGATAATGCACCTGATGGAGGAGGAAGAGGAGAAGGAGGGTGGCTTTGCTTTTGTGTGCTGCTGCTGCTTTTGCTCAGGTGGCCATCCCATTGCTGTTTGTGCCTTTTCTCCAGTTGCCTTCGTAAGGCACTTGTCCCTACGTGAGTGTTGGCCTTTCCACGGCTCAATTTTTGTTGGCAGAGTGAACAGATGGCTTTGGTCCGATCTGAGGCACACACATTAAAATATTTCCACACCGCTGAGCCACCCTGGGATGTGGGCACTATGGGGACCTCAGCAGCTGATGCTGAAGGGCAAGTTGGCTGGCTGTACATAGGTGGCGATACATGGTGCCGGACTCTGCCACCAGCTGTTTCTGACGAAGAGCTGCCCCAGCTTCTTTCAGCAACTTCTCTCCTCCTACTACTCTCTGACTCCCCCTCTGAACTGTCCCCCTCTTCATCTCCTCTATTGGGAACATACAGAGGATCCCTATTACCGTCATCATCGTAGTCATCCTGCCCAGCTTCGCTTGCCTCAGACAAATCCAAACTTGCACCATCAGTAGGTCCTTCATCCTCCTGACACGTTACATCCATAGTGTTGCCGCGTAACTCAGACATATGAGCTGGTGAAAATTCATCTGGCTGTAACAACAATGGCTGTGCATCAGTGATTTCACCACTAAATAATTCTTGCGAAGTGTCAAATGCAGCGGAAGTGGTGCTAGTAGTAGCGCTGGTGGCTGAGCAAGATGAGGTGTTCTGTGTCGCTAAATACTCAACCACGTCCTGACAATCTTGGGAGGTGATGGGACGTGCCTTCTTCCGAGCACTGTACTGTGGGCCAGGTCCACACGAAATTACATTTACACGACCTCGCGCAGACCTGCCGGGTGGCCTTCCTCTGGCTCTGGCACTACCTCTTCCTCTACCTGTTTTGTCCATATCGGGTATGCACGGAGTGGTATATCACACTGCGTGCACTCACGTAGGTAGGTGGGTTCACTTAACTGCACAGGTATGCGCACTGATGCGGTGGGTTCACTGAACAGAACAGGTATACAGTGGCGGGTTCACAGAACAGGTATGCAGTGGCAGGTTCACTGAACACAACAGGTATGCAGTGGCAGGTTCACTGAACACAACAGGTATGCAGTGGCGGGTTCACTGAACAGGTATACAGTGGCGGGTCCACTGAACAGAACAGGTATGCAGTGGCGGGTTCACTAAACAGAACAGGTATACAGTGGCGGGTTCACAGAACAGGTATGCAGTGGCAGGTTCACTGAACACAACAGGTATGCAGTGGCGGGTTCACTGAACAGGTATACAGTGGCGGGTCCACTGAACAGAACAGGTATGCAGTGGCGGGTTCACTAAACAGAACAGGTATACAGTGGCGGGTTCACTAAACAGAACAGGTATATAGTGGCGGGTTCACAGAACAGGTATGCAGTGGCAGGTTCACTGAACACAACAGGTATGCAGTGGCGGGTTCACTGAACAGGTATACAGTGGCGGGTCCACTGAACAGAACAGGTATGCAGTGGCGGGTTCACTGAACAGGTATACAGTGGCGGGTCCACTGAACAGAACAGGTATGCAGTGGCGGGTCCACTGAACAGAACAGGTATGCAGTGGCGGGTTCACTAAACAGAACAGGTATACAGTGGCAGGTTCACTGAACACAACAGGTATGCAGTGGCGGGTTCACTGAACAGGTATACAGTGGCGGGTCCACTGAACAGAACAGGTATGCAGTGGCGGGTTCACTGAACAGGTATACAGTGGCGGGTCCACTGAACAGAACAGGTATGCAGTGGCGGGTTCACTAAACAGAACAGGTATACAGTGGCGGGTTTACAGAACAGGTATGCAGTGGCAGGTTCAATGAACACAACAGGTATGCAGTGGCGGGTTCACTGAACAGGTATACAGTGGCGGGTCCACTGAACAGAACAGGTATGCAGTGGCGGGTTCACTGAACAGGTATACAGTGGTGGGTCCACTGAACAGAACAGGTATGCAGTGGCGGGTCCACTGAACAGAACAGGTATGCAGTGGCGGGTTCACTAAACAGAACAGGTATACAGTGGCGGGTTCACAGAACAGGTATGCAGTGGCAGGTTCACTGAACACAACAGGTATGCAGTGGCGGGTTCACTGAACAGGTATACAGTGGCGGGTTCACTAAACAGAACAGGTATACAGTGGCGGGTTCACAGAACAGGTATGCAGTGGCAGGTTCACTGAACACAACAGGTATGCAGTGGCGGGTTCACTGAACAGGTATACAGTGGCGGGTCCACTGAACAGAACAGGTATGCAGTGGCGGGTTCACTGAACAGGTATACAGTGGCGGGTCCACTGAACAGAACAGGTATGCAGTGGCGGGTTCACTAAACAGAACAGGTATACAGTGGCGGGTTCACAGAACAGGTATGCAGTGGCAGGTTCACTGAACACAACAGGTATGCAGTGGCGGGTTCACTAAACAGGTATACAGTGGCGGGTCCACTGAACAGAACAGGTATGCAGTGGCGGGTTCACTGAACAGGTATACAGTGGCGGGTCCACTGAACAGAACAGGTATGCAGTGGTGGGTTCACTAAACAGAACAGGTATACAGTGGCGGGTTCACAGAACAGGTATGCAGTGGCAGGTTCACTGAACAGAACAGGTATGCAGTGGCGGGTTCACTGAACACAACAGGTATGCAGTAGTGGGTTCACTGAACAGGTATGCAGTGGTGGGTTCACAGAACAGGTATGCAGTGGTGGGTTCACAGCACAGGTATGCAGTGGCGGGTCCACTGAACAGAACAGGTATGCAGTGGCGGGTTCACTGAACAGGTATGCAGTGGTGGGTTCACAGAACAGGTATGCAGTGGTGGGTTCACAGCACAGGTATGCAGTGGTGGGTTCAATGAACAGGTATAGAGTGGCGGGTTAACTGAACAGAACAGGTATGCAGTGGCAGGTTCACTGAACAGGTATGCAGTGGTGGGTTCACAGCACAGGTATGCAGTGGTGGGTTCACAGAACAGGTATGCAGTGGTGGGTTCACAGCACAGGTATGCAGTGGTGGGTTCAATGAACAGGTATACAGTGGCGGGTCCACTGAACAGAACAGGTATGCAGTGGCAGGTTCACTGAACAGGTATGCAGTGGTGGGTTCACAGCACAGGTATGCAGTGGTGGGTTCACAGAACAGGTATGCAGTGGTGGGTTCACAGCACAGGTATGCAGTGGTGGGTTCAATGAACAGGTATACAGTGGCGGGTCCACTGAACAGAACAGGTATGCAGTGGCAGGTTCACTGAACAGGTATGCAGTGGTGGGTTCACAGCACAGGTATGCAGTGGTGGGTTCACTGAACAGGTATGCAGTGGTGGGTTCACAGCACAGGTATGCAGTTGTGGGTTCACAGCGCAAGTATGCAGTGGTGGGTTCACAGCACAGGTATGCAGTGGTGGGTTCACAGCAAAGGTATGCAGTGGTGGGTTCACATAACAGGTATGCAGCCAGACAGGAACAAGTTAAGCCTAACTAATCTTTCCCTGAGAGACAGTCTGCAGCAGCTCGCCCTACTCTCACTAACGCAGGCAGCACACGAGTGACCGTAATGGCCGCCACTGCCTGCCTTATATAAGGGGGGGTGGGGCTCCAGGGGCTAGTGTAGCCTAATTGGCTACACTGGGCCTGCTGACTGTGATGTAGAGGGTCAAAGTTGACCCTCCATGTGCATTATGGGGCGAACCGAACTTCCGCAAAGGTTCGCCTGCGGGACGCGAACGCGAACCACTGAAGTTCGCATTGGAACCGTTCGCAGGCGAACCGTTCGGCCCAACTCTAGCCGTTATCTGTTTATCTTAAAATGATCTCTCCTTATTTCTAAGGTGAATAATAAGTGAAGATAATCCATGAGAGACCTTTGGTAAATCAACTCCTATGTGAGACACTTTGGGCCTGATTCACAAAGCGGTGCTAACAGTTAGCACGCTAGTGAAAAGCCCTTTATCACGCCTAAACTCAGTTTAAGCATGATAAGTTTAGGTGTGATAAGTTTAGGTGTGATAAGTTTAGGCATGATAAGTTTAGGTGTGATAAGTTTTTAGGCGTGATAAGTTTAAGCACCAACTGGGTTAGCACCGCAGTGCACAGCTGATCAAAAGTTTTGCGCTAGCAAAGTCTGGTGCACTTTGCATAGAGTTTAATGGTGCTGCTTTGCGTGCGGGACTTTGCGCGCGATCTAAACTTATCTAAACTTATCATGCCTAAACTTATCATGCCTAAACTTATCATGCCTAAACTTATCATGCCTAAACTGAGTTTAGGCATGATAAAAATGGTTATCATGCCTAAAGTCTTTAACTGGGTTATCACCGCTTTGTGAATCGAGCCCATAGAGTTCATGAGAGCTAGCTACCATCTATTAACATTGTAATGTAAGCACAAGATGCCAGTTAATAATGACTAAACTAACAGTGAATTAAAGATTCATTCTCAATGAATAATTTGTAAAAGATTTGCTCCATTAATGCCTAGTTAATATGCAGTATATAGTTTAATGTACATTTTTCCCTTTTTTAACAGATTTATGTTCACAGCAGTTTTTACAGCACAATCAGTTATACAAATATAATCCCACATTATGATTATGAGTATATTAATGAGCGAATATTTAACATCCAGTCACGGGCATTGGTTGCATGGAGCTTTACTCAGGCATCTTATTATTATTTGTTTTTTTACTAAGAAATTGAGTTTTGTGCACAATATGCAATCATTGGAAAGTATGCAAATAAAAATTGTTTGTTTTTGAGTGGAAAAAACATGTTTACTTTATCAGCATGTCCATCAATTGCAATTCCAGAATTACCGCAGCATCTTATTATTTAACTTCACACATCCTGTCCAAAATTTTGATTGCAGTCTCTTAATTAGAATGTCCAAGACCAAAACATCCATTATACCTTATTACTGTAAAGATAACTGCAAAGTGGAAAGTGAAAAGTGTAGGGGTGGACTTTGTCCCTATACATGCTCCATGCAGTGGTGTAGCTAAGGAGCCATGGGCACCGATGCACGTTTTACACTGGGGCCCCCAAGCACTCTATACATAACAAGTGATTCGGTGCACCAAAACCTGCCAAGGATAACCAGTGTCAAGAAGGTGCAAGAAGGGGATGGAGAACAGCTGGTTAATGATTACTATCATTTAAAGGGACTCCGAGCTCTGTTTAAAAATAAAATTTGAACTTACCTGGGGCTTTCTCCATCCCAGCCCTGGTCGGGACGTCCCACGCCGGCCTCCTGGCTCTTCTCCCGGCGGCTGTCCGCATAGCGCGGACAGGCCGGGCCCCCGGGCGACACTGGCGAGTGTCGGGGCTTCTTCTTCCTTATACGTCACGAATGACGTCACACGCCGGCCGCCGCGCGTCATGATGGCGGCCGGCGTGACAGCACGGCGCATGCGCGGTTTAATCGCGCATCCGCCGTGCTGTCACGCCGGCCGCCGTCATGACGCGCGGCGGCCGGCGTGTGACGTCATTCGTGACGTATAAGGAAGAAGAAGCCCCGACACTCGCCAGTGTCGCCCGGGGGCCCGGCCTGTCCGCGCTATGCGGACAGCCGCCGGGAGAAGAGCCAGGAGGCCGGCGTGGGACGTCCCGACCAGGGCTGGGATGGAGAAAGCCCCAGGTAAGTTCAAATTTTATTTTTAAACAGAGCTCGGAGTCCCTTTAAAGTATCTATAGAAGTGATTAATACCAGAACAGGACCAATAGAGAGCTAATACTGCGGTTGAGAGAAGGCCCTTCTGGGTCCCTCTAGCCCAAGGGCCCGGATGCGGTCACAATTTCTGCACCCCCTATTGTTTTGCCACTGGCTCCATGCAACAGATTTTTGTCATGTTTACTAATGATTTTTATACACATCTGTTAAGCCTTACACATGGACTGTCGACCACAGGAATCAGGACCTGATCCCTTGGGTGATAGTTCAGGACCAAGTTTTGTATGGGAATGTCACTAGCCTGCAGGCTAGTGACACATTCTGTTGCAGTGGAGGGGGACAGCATGACATATGATAGGGCGGCATGGACAAAGAAGGGCTTCTTGGCGCACGGTGCGTGACGTGTAGTGTCTGAATTGTGCGCCTCTATAGCCACAATGCTATAGTGCGCGGCCCATGCATCCGTAATTCAGCTTCTCAGAGTTGCTACGAATCAGAGGGGGAATAGTAATTAACTTTGGTGCAGGGTGACTGCTCACCCTGCTGCTGGTGGAATTCCGGGTGGCAAACTGTCACGCACACAGCATGGAGCAAGGTGAGTAGAAGAACAATAGGCTATAGCAGAAGTGAAGGAGCACCCATGTCAATAAATCAGTGTGGTGAGACTCCTGCCCCAGTGCCTCCAAGGGGCATCCCAGATATCCGAACGTCCAAGCAGCCAATTGCTCACCACCACAACAATAATAGTAAAGAGGCTCTTTTTTAAAACAAAGAAATTGATAGCAGCATGGGCGTAACAATCACCCCTGCGATCCCTGCCATTGCAGGGGAGCCCAGAGGCTTTGGGGGCCCCTCCTCCTCCCTCTCCCCAACCACAAGTGTAGCCAATTATCAAGAAAAAAAACTTCTGGGTTCGCTCAAAAATGTCCCTGCCACCTCCTGCCACCATGCAGAGTGTCTGAAATTTTTCCTGCTTCCAGACGCTGCTTTACAGCAGAACACTCCCTGCTGCCATTCGCCGGCTCCTGATCACATGACCAAGGCGGCCCCATGCTATAGTTTTTGCAGCGGGGCCCCTAATAAGTCTAGTTAGACTCCTGGATAGCAGTTAATGACAAAAATTCTGATTAAAATTATAGGATTGTTTGTGGATCAGAAATTAATTTTGCTGCAAATGAGGAGGGATTGAGAAATGATTGCTTCTGCTGTTATCTTCTGATCAGCTGCTGGTAGACATTGATCAGCTTCTCTGCTAGCGACAGATACAAACTTCATCAGTTCAATGGAGAGGATCTCTGGGAAACCCTTCCCCCACTGTTTCTCCTCCACAATTCCAGACTGCGCTCCAGAGCATTGAGGATTTCCAGCGACCCCTCATACCCAGGCCACCAATTCTTCAGTAGACTTCGGTTTTCTACGCCAGGACCTAGTTGGGTGCCGCTATAGCAGCAATGCTACAGTTAGCGGCCCGTGCATTGGTAATTCTGGGTTCTGGCAAATGCCCCGATTTACTTCTTGTAACGATCGGTGTAACACAGAGAGGATCTGATTATTGGTGATCTGCAGTATCACCAAGAATGCAGATACATACCTGATTATTGATGATCTGCAGAATCACCGATAATACAGATATATTGCTAACCTCTGGACACCTATAGGTATGTGAGTGTTTGGTGTAACAGTAGTACTTTGAGTAATGCACCTGCTGAGCAGGTGATCATAGGCAGTAAAGGAATACTGCTCTTGAGGGCACAGGAACCTTCCAGCAGCCTGAGACTCTCCAAGGGGTGGAGTCAGGCTGGAGATAGGAAGGACCAGAGAGTGAGTGACACCTGAAGGTGGATGTCACTATCTGATCTGGAGACTATCTCTTAAGAGGAGAGATAGCTCTCGAGGTCGAGTCGGCAACACACGGACAGATAAAGTACAAAGACAGAAGGCTGATTCGGTATCCAAGGCAAGCAGGGTCTGGCAACGGAATATCAGATATGTGAGGTACCAAATCAGAGATCAAAGGGATAGTCAGGAAAGCAGTAAGTCATAACAGATATCAACAATGCCTAGTCTGGGTGTGAGGTCCTTGGTCTCTACACCCTGGAACTAGTCTGATGAATCACAGATAGATAACGCAAGTTCCCTAGTCTGGGTGTGAGGTCCGTGATCTCTACACCCTGGAACTAGTCTGAAGTACAACAGATGGAAAACACAAGTTCCCTAGTCTGGGTGTGAGGTCCGTGATCTCTACACCCTGGAACTAGTCTGAAGTATAACAGATGGATAACACAAGTTCCCTAGTCTGGGTGTGAGGTCCGTGGTCTCTACACCCTGGAACTAGTCTGAAGTATAACAGATAACAGTACAAGTAATCTGGCGCAGTGTGAATTCCCAGGTCCTCCTGGTTCAAACACACTGTTGGATCTGACTAAGGTCTGAGTGCTTCCACGTAGTGTTCGCAACGGTAGACAACTTGAGACTGGCCAGCAGTAACTATATATGGAGTAGTGCTCTCTGGCACCACCCCTAATTGATCAACCAATAGTAACCTGCTCTGGAGTCAGCTGATCGGCGTGATCAGCTGATCTTTCCTTGCCCAGTGTAAGAGTTCTGCCTCTTCTGCCTGTGTGCACTAACAGACTCAGCCACACCAGACGCACGCTTCCGCGTGCAAACCGCCGCATTGGACACGGAATCCGCCTCCACCTCAGCAGCACCCGAGGCGGCTTTTCCGCGTTCTCTCACAGATGTGCAGTGTTAGTTTTCTGCCACACATAGCGTTTTGCATTTTGGCCAAAAAGTTCCATTTTGGTCTCATCTGACCAGAGCACCTTCTTCCACATGGTTGCTGTGTCCCCCACATGGCTTGTGGCAAACTGCAAACGGGACTTCTTATGCTTTCTGTTAACAATGCCTTTCTTCTTGCCACTCTTCCATAAAGGCCTCTAGATTGTAAGCCTTTGGGCAGGGTCCTCCTCCTTTTGTGTCCTACCTGATCTTGCACCTCCATTACTGTGAACCCATGCTATGCATCTGAGTGAACCTAACTTGCCTAATCTCCATGCTCCATCCAGTGACTGACTAAGCATTACCTGGTACTCATACTATGGTGTGTGATCTGGTTTTCTTGTATTCCTGTATTGTCATATTGCTGTATGTCACCCCTAAATATTGTCGTTAACCTAAATTAATGTTCAGCGCTGCGTAATATGTTGGCACTTTATAAATACAATAAATAAACAAATAAAGACCAACTTTGTACAGTGCATGACTAATAGTTGTCCTATGGACAGAGTCTCCCACCTGAGCTGTAGATCTCTGCAGCTCGTCCAGAGTCACCATGGGCCTCTTGACTGCATTTCTGATCAGCGCTCTCCTTGTTCGGCCTGTGAGTTTAGGTGCGATGGCCTTGTCTTGGTAGATTTACAGTTGTGCCATACTCCTTCCATTTCTGAATGATCGCTTGAACAGTGCTCCGTGGGATGTAGAGATGGGCCGAACGGTTCGCCGGCGAACGGTTCCACGCGAACTTCGGTGGTTCGTGTTCGCGTCCCGCTGGCGAACCTTTGCGGAAGTTCGGTTCGCCCCATAATGCACCTTGAGGGTCAACTTTGACCCTCTACATCACAGTCAGCAGGCCCAGTGTAACCAATTAGGCTACACTAGCCCCTGGAGCCCCACCCCCCCTTATATAAGGCAGGCAGCGGCGGCCATTACGGTCACTCGTGTGCTGCCTGCGTTAGTGAGAGTAGGGCGATCTGCTGCAGACTGTCTCTCAGGGAAAGATTAGTTAGGCTTAACTTGTTCCTGGCTGGCTGCATACCTGTTCTGTGAACCCACCACTGCATACCTGTACTGTGAACCCACCACTGCATACCTGTTCAGTGAACCTGCCACTGCATACCTGTTCTGTGAACCCATCACTGCATACCTGTTCAGTGAACCTGCCACTGCATACCTGTGCTGTGAACCCACCACTGCATACCTGTTCAGTGAACCTGCCACTGCATACCTGTGCTGTGAACCCACCATTGCATACCTGTTCTGTGAACCCACCACTGCATACCTGTGCTGTGAACCCACCACTGCATACCTGTTCTGTGAACCCACCACTGCATACCTGTTCTGTGAACCCACCACTGCATACCTGTTCAGTGAACCCACCACTGCATACCTGTTGTGTTCAGTGAACCCGCCACTGCATACCTGTTCTGTTCAGTGGACCCGCCACTGTATACCTGTTTAGTGAACCCGCCACTGCATACCTGTTGTGTTCAGTGAACCTGCCACTGCATACCTGTTCTGTGAACCCACCACTGTATACCTGTTCTGTTCAGTGAACCCACCACTGTATACCTGTTCAGTGAACCCGCCACTGCATACCTGTTGTGTTCAGTGAACCCGCCACTGTATACCTGTACTGTTCAGTGAACCCGCCACTGCATACCTGTTCAGTGAACCCGCCACTGCATACCTGTTGTGTTCAGTGAACCCGCCACTGCATACCTGTTGTGTTCAGTGAACCCGCCACTGCATACCTGTTGTGTTTAGTGAACCTGCCACTGTATACCTGTACTGTTCAGTGAACCCGCCACTGCATACCTGTTCTGTTCAGTGAACCTGCCACTGTATACCTGTACTGTTCAGTGAACCCGCCACTGCATACCTGTTGTGTTCAGTGAACCCACCACTGCATACCTGTTCAGTGAACCCACCACTGCATACCTGTTGTGTTCAGTGAACCCGCCACTGCATACCTGTTCTGTTCAGTGGACCCGCCACTGTATACCTGTTCAGTGAACCCACCACTGCATACCTGTTGTGTTCAGTGAACCTGCCACTGCATACCTGTTCTGTGAACCCGCCACTGTATACCTGTTCTGTTCAGTGAACCCGCCACTGCATACCTGTTGTGTTCAGTGAACCCGCCACTGTATACCTGTACTGTTCAGTGAACTCGCCACTGCATACCTGTTCAGTGAACCCGCCACTGCATACCTGTTGTGTTCAGTGAACCCGCCACTGCATACCTGTTGTGTTCAGTGAACCCGCCACTGTATACCTGTACTGTTCAGTGAACCTGCCACTGCATACCTGTTCAGTGAACCCGCCACTGCATACCTGTTGTGTTCAGTGAACCCGCCACTGCATACCTGTTGTGTTCAGTGAACCCGCCACTGCATACCTGTTGTGTTCAGTGAACCCGCCACTGCATACCTGTTGTGTTCAGTGAACCCGCCACTGCATACCTGTTGTGTTCAGTGAACCCACCGCATCAGTGTGCATACCTGTGCAGTTAAGTGAACCCACCTACCTACGTGAGTGCACGCAGTGTGATATACCATTCCGTGCATACCCGATATGGACAAAACAGGTAGAGGAAGAGGTAGTGCCAGAGCCAGAGGAAGGCCACCCGGCAGGTCTGCGCGAGGTCGTGTAAATGTAATTTCGTGTGGACCTGGCCCACAGTACAGTGCTCGGAAGAAGGCACGTCCCATCACCTCCTAAGACTGTCAGGACGTGGTTGAGTATTTAGCGACACAGAACACCTCATCTTGCTCAGCCACCAGCGCTACTACTAGCACCACTTCCGCTGCATTTGACACTTCGCAAGAATTATTTAGTGGTGAAATCACTGATGCACAGCCATTGTTGTTACAGCCAGATGATTTTTCACCAGCTCATATGTCTGCGTTACGCAGCAACACTATGGATGTAACGTGTAAGGAGGATGAAGGACCTACTGATGGTGCATGTTTGGATTTTTCTGAGGCAAGCGAAGCTGGGCAGGATGATTACGATGCTGACGATGATAGGGATCCTCTGTATGTTCCCAATAGAGGAGATGAAGAGGGGGACAGTTCAGAGGGGGAGTCAGAGAGTAGTAGGAGGAGAGAAGTTGCTGAAAGAAGCTGGGGCAGCTCTTCGTCAGAAACAGCTGGTGGCAGAGTCCGGCACCATGTATCGCCACCTATGTACAGCCAGCCAACTTGCCCTTCAGCATCAGCTGCTGAGGTCCCCATAGTGCCCACATCCCAGGGTGGCTCAGCGGTGTGGAAATTTTTTAATGTGTGTGCCTCAGATCGGACCAAAGCCATCTGTTCGCTCTGCCAACAAAAATTGAGCCGTGGAAAGGCCAACACTCACGTAGGGACAAGTGCCTTATGAAGGCACCTGGAGAAAAGGCACAAACAGCAATGGGATGGCCACCTGAGCAAAAGCAGCAGCAGCACACAAAAGAAAAGTCACCCTCCTTCTCCTCTTCCTCCTTCAGGTGCATCATCTGCTTCTGCCGCTTTCTCCCTTGCACCTTCACAGGCACCCTCCTCCACTCCGCCTCTGCCCTTGAGCGGTTCCTGCTCCTCTGCCCACAGCAGCAGTCAGGTGTCCGTGAAGGAAATGTTTGAGCGGAAGAAGCCAATTTCGGCCAGTCACCCCCTTGCCCGGCGTCTGACAGCTGGCGTGGCGGAACTGTTAGCTCGCCAGCTGTTACCATACCAGCTGGTGGACTCTGAGGCCTTCTGTAAATTTGTGGCCATCGGAACACCGCAGTGGAAGATGCCAGGCCGCACTTATTTTTCGAGAAAGGCCATACCCCAACTGCACCGTGAAGTTGAGAGGCAAGTGGTGTCATCTCTTGCGAAGAGCGTTGGGTCAAGGGTACACCTGACCACGGATGCCTGGTCTGCCAAGCACGTACACAGATCATTGGGTCAACCTGGTGGTGAACGATGGCAAGCAGGGCGCAGCGGACCAAATTGTGACACCTCCACGGCTTGCAGGCAGGCCTCCTGCCACCTCCTCTCCTCCTGCTACATGCTCTTCGCTGTCCTCCTCCTCCTTGGCTGAGTGGCAGTTCTCCTCTCCAGCTACACAGCCCCAGCTCCGCAGGGCCTATGCTGCATGCCAGGTACGACGCTGTCACGCCATCTTAGACATGTCTTGTCTCAAAGCGGAGAGTCACACTGGAGCAGCTCTCCTGGCTGCTCTTAAGAAACAGGTGGATGAGTGGCTGACCCCGCACCACCTGGAGATAGGCAACGTGGTGTGCGACAACGGCAGCAATCTGCTTGCCGCTTTGCATATGGGGAAGCTGACACACATACCCTGCATGGCACATGTCATGAATCTAGTGGTTCAAAGATTTGTGGCAAAGTACCCTGGCTTAGCGGATGTCCTGAAGCAGGCCAGGAAGTTCTGTGGGCATTTGAGGCGGTCTTACACAGCCATGGCACGATTTGCGGAAATTCAGCGGAAAAACAACATGCCGGTGAGACGCCTCATTTGCGATAGCCCGACTCGCTGGAATTCGACCCTGCTCATGTTCTCCCGCCTGCTAGAACAGAAGAAAGCCGTGACCCACTACCTCTACAACTACAGTAGAATGAAACAGTCTGGGAAGATGGGGATGTTCTGGCCCGACAACTGGACACTGATGAAAAATGCATGCAGGCTCATGCGGCCGTTTGAGGAGGTGACCAACCTGGTGAGCCGCAGTGAGGGCACCATCAGCGACTTAATTCCCTACGCTTACTTCTTGGAGCGTGCTGTGCGTAGAGTGGCGGATGAAGCTGTGAATGAGCATGACCAGGAACCGTTACGGCAGGAACAGGCATGGGACCAATTTTCATCAGACCCAGCCGTTTCCTCAACACCTGCGGCAGCACAGAGGGGGGAGGAGGAGGAAGAAGAGAAGTCGTGTGCAGAAGACGAGTCAGACTCAGAGGATGATGAGCAAGGTGTTTCTTTGGGGGAGGAGGAGGAGGAGGGGACGGCGGCAGGAGAACACCCGCAGCAGGCGTCGCAGGGGGCTTGTGCTGCTCAACCTTCCCGTGGTATTGTTCGCGGCTGGGGGGAGGAGGTTGACTTACGTGACGTCACTGAGGAAGAGCAAGAGGAGATGGAGGGTACTGGATCCGACTTTGTGCAGATGTCGTCTTTTATGCTGTCCTGCCTGTTGAGGGACCCCCGTATAAAAAACCTCAAGGGGAATGAGCTGTACTGGGTGGCCACACTACTAGACCCTCGGTACAGGCACAAAGTGGCGGACCTGTTACCAACTCACCGGAAGGTGGAAAGGATGCAGCACATGCAGAACCAGCTGTCAACTATGCTTTACAATGCCAATGTGATGTGACAGCACAACGCCAGCAAGGTACCACTGCCACTAATCCTCCTCCCGTGTCCACGCAGTCAAAGACAGGACGCTCCAGCGATCTCATGGTGATGTCGGACATGCGGACGTTCTTTAGTCCAATGCCTCGCCGTAGCCCTTCCGGATCCACCCTCCACCAACGCCTGGAACGGCAGGTAGCCGACTACCTGGCCTTAAGTGTGGATGTAGACACTGCTGTGAACAGCGATGAGGAACCCTTGAACTACTGGGTGCGCAGGCTTGACCTGTGGCCAGAGCTGTCCCAACTTGCCATCCAACTTCTCTCCTGCCCTGCTGCAAGCGTCCTGTCAGAAAGGACCTTCAGCGCAGCTGGAGGCATTGTCACAGAGAAGAGAAGTCGCCTAAATCACAAAAGTGTTAAGTACCTCACCTTTATCAAAATGAATGAGGCATGGATCCCGGAGGGCTGCTGCCCGCCCCAAGACTAAGTCAGTCCCCGCACACACAGCATCTCTGCCTGCACGCCGTGTGACTGGCTGCCTGGGCTGCCCCAAGAAGACTAAGTCGCTCCCAGTCCCTCCACACAGCATGTCTGCCTGCAGGCCGCTTGACTATCTTCTCCGCCACCACCAACAGGGTCCGGGACTCCAGGCGGATTGCTGAATTTTTTAGGCCGCTGCTAGCAGTGGCCGCTGTAATAATTTTTCTGGTGCGTGTACATGACTGCCTAATTTTTCTGGCTGCACTGCGGGCAGCTGCAACAACAAAAGAAAAGGCATGTACATGCGCCCATTCCCCTTCGTGATCATTACCTTGCCGTGGTGAAGGGGCTTGCGTATCACAATGAAGCAATGACCGGCGCCTAGATGAGTGTCTCGGGGGGCACACAAAAGATAATAAGGTCATTGCTTCATTGTGGTCAGACCAAATTTGATCAGCTGGACAGTCACTGTTCTGTCATTCAGCTACATCAGCCAGGCGACCATATGGGCTGTAAAGCCACCAAAACCTGCACTCTCGCCATGGTGCGCACCAGTCCAGCACGGCCATCACTACACAAACAGCTGTTTGCGGTGCGTTACGCGGTGAGTTTGGTGTGTCAGTGTGAAGCAGTACCTTAATTACACTACCTGATTGATGTATACACATGCAAGATGTTTGAAAGCACTTTAGGCCTGTCATTTAGCATTCAATGTGATTTCTGCCCTTAAAACGCTGCTTTGCGTCAAATCCAGATTTTTCCCCGGGACTTTTGGCATGTATCCCACTCCGCCATGCCCCCCTCCAGGTGTTAGACCCCTTGAAACATCTTTTCCATCAGTTTTGTGGCCAGCATAATTATTTTTTTTTTCAAAGTTCGCATCCCCATTGAAGTCTATTGCGGTTCGCGAACTTTAACGCGAACCGAACGTTAAGCGAAAGTTCGCGAACCCGGTTCGCGAACCTAAAATCGGAGGTTCGGCCCATCTCTAGTGGGATGTTCAAGGCTTTAGAAATCTTTTTGTATCCTAAGCCTGCTTTAAATTTCTCAATAACGTGATCCCTGACCTGTCTGGTGTGTTCTTTGGACTTCACGGTGTTGTTGCTCCCAATATTCTCTTAGACAACCTCTGAGGCCCTCACAGACCAGCTGTATTTGTACTGACATTAGATTACACACAGGTGCACTCTATTTAGTCATTAGCACTCATCAGGCAATGTCTATAGGAAACTGACTGCACTCAGATCAAAGGGGGCCGAATAATTATGCACACACCACTTTGCAGTTATTTATTTATAAAAAATGTTTGGAATCATGTATGATTTTCGTTCCATTTCTCATGTGTACACCACTTTGTGTGGGTCTTTCATGTGGAATTCCAATAAAATTGATGCATGTTTGTAGCAGTAATGTGAAAAAATGTGGAACATTTCAAGGGGGCCGAATACTTTTGCAACCCACTGTAAGTCGGTTGTACACTGTGTCACCACCTGACAGCCTTGCCAAGGTCCCTTCCTTTCAGTTTATTCCTATTTATAAAACAATGCTGGAAAGTGAGTGCTTTAATAAATAATAAAATACATATTTTCAATTCTATTATGATTATTGATTTATATAGCGCTAACATATTCCGTGGCACTGTACAGAGTATGGAACACCAAATATAGCCACTAGTACAAAACACTTAAAAATACAGAATTGGTAGACATTTACAAATGTTACATGATTAACAAAATGTATAACAAAATCCAAGACCCTGCGAGTTTACAATCTAAAGGAATAGTGAGGAGAAAAGAGGAGGGATAGTATACAGTATACTGTGTATCTATCTATCTATCTATCTATCTATCTATCTATCTATCAATATATATATATATATATATATATATATATATATATATATATATATATATATATATATAATGCATACCAAGAGGCAGTGTGTTTTTAGGTTATCTCAGGTACATCTTGGCCAGAGGTCGAAGGGGGAATGGCCTAAGTTAGAGAATATGCCTGTCGGAAAAAGAGAATTTTGAGGGAGCACTTAAAGTGGACCCAAATTAAAAATACAAGAGTTCAGAAATAAAATCTATTTTCTAAATTATAATAATAAATAGCAGCCTTTTTTTCAGCTGCATGATGACAAATAAAAAATATTTTACATTTATTGGAGGAACCCCTCCCTTCCTTTCAAATTGCCAGGTTTTTTTCCGGCAAACTGGTGGAGTAGATAGTGTTCGGCAATGGAGGAATTGCTAATGGCTGCCCCCAGTATAACCCTAGCTGTGAAAAGAGAAGGGTGAAAAGCATGCAATGAAATGCTCATAGGCTTGAAGAAGTGTTTATTTATCTTTGTATGTGTCAGAGTGGTGCAACTAAATATTTTTAATTAAAAAAATGTTTGTTTTGGGTCCGCTTTAAATATTCAAACGGTTGGAGGGTGACAGATGTGTTTTGGAAGGGGATTCCAGAGGAAGGGTGAGGCATGTGAGAAATCTTATCTGTTAATGCAAGGAGGTGATTCTAGAGGAGGGCAAAAGATGGTCCTGCGCAGATCTGAGATTACAGTCGGGTTGGTATCAGGAAACTATGAGGAAATATACAGGGGAGAGAGAGTGTGGAGAGCTCTATAGATTAGAGTTAAGAGTTTGAAATGGATCCTCTCATTAATTGCCAGCCAATGAAGGGCTTGACAGAGAGGAGCAGCAGAGGAGGTTATCATTGGAAAATCGTCCCTTTATCAATCGGGAAACGTTTGTACATACACACTTCCTGTCTGATCACCCGTCGATCGGATGGGGAATTGCATCGTGTGTTTCCGGCATTAAGGTTTTGCAGTGCTGCTCGCCAAATTCTATCAACAAACAACCTAAAAAGTACATAAACAAAACAAAAATCGAATCAATACTTTGAGTAACCCTCATTTGTCTTCAACCTCTTGAGGACCGTATGCTTACGCCCCCCTAGTGACCAGGTTATTTTTTACAATTTAGGCCACTGAAGCAGCACACACGTGATCCCCTCCCCTTTTCTGCCCACCCACAGAGATTTCTGTTGGTGGGCTGTGATTGCTGCTGGAATGTTTATTTATTAGTTTTTTTTCTAATAAATATAGCTTTTTTTTGTCCCCAGCCCTCTCTCCCTTCCCCCGTAGATCACAGTAGATCGCAAGGCGGTACACTGTAAATAGATGGCGGTTTTGCTATCTAACAGTCTCCTAGAGGCAATCGCAGCTGGGAAACTGATGAAGGGGCGGAGCCCCAGGACTTGTCACCGATCGGCGTTGGGCCGTCCTGGGGCTGCCGCCGCGTTCATGCCAATTGGCGTGACACGGTCATTAGGAAATTAAACACATTCATTTTTCAAGGACCACCGTTTTTAACCACTTAAAGGGACACTAGGTTAAAAATGTTAACATTTAAAATATGTGTAAACATAGACAAATAAGAAGTACATTTTCTCCAGAGTAAAATGAGCCATAAATTACCTTTTTCCTATGTTGCTGGCATTTACAGTAGGTAGTAGAAATCTAACAGAAGTGACAAGTTTTGGACTAGTCCATCTCTTCTTAGAGGATTCTCAGCAAGGCTTTTATTCTTTATAAAGATATTCCCTAAAAAGGATTTAAACAATTATGCTGGCCAGCTTTCCTGCTCGCTACACAGTTTTTTTGGCAGTTGGACATAGCAACTGCCATTCACTAAATGCTTTTGAAAATAAATAAATCCCTGAGAATCCCCTATGAAGAGATGAGCTAGTCCAAAACCTGTCGCTTCTGTCAGATTTCTACTACCTACTGTATGTGACAGCAACATAGGAAAAAAGTAATTTATGGCTCATTTTACTCTGGAAAAAGCGTACTTCTTATTTGTATATGTTTTCACATATTTAAAATTTTACAATTTTTCGCCATAATGCCCCTTTAACGGCATTAAAATATCCATTTGGAGCCTGTTAACGGCTCCAGGACATTTTAATGTGTCGCTCGCTCCCGCTGCCGCTTTGCACGTGTTGCCTCCCCCCCCCGCCATTACCTTTCGGGACACCACAATCCGTGATTGAGTAAGAGGACCGAGTGGTCCGTTGCCCACCGTGATAATTTTATCGCAAATAAACAACTGTTTGCCACCATAGGCAACCAAGTAAAACCCCACAATATTGGCTATAATAAGTAAATTTGGGTGCTAAAATGGCCTGATAAAATAGCAGCCGGCGGGACCTCCCACTATAGAAACTGCTGCTATAAATGTAGCCGCTATAAATATACAAATAGGGGGCACTATGTAACCTGCTATTTATAGGTGCAGTTTCTATAGTGGGTGGGCTTGGTGCCCATTATTTTATCTGGCACCCAAATTTACTGTTATAGCTGCTATTAGATTATGACTGTACCCATTAATGTTAGGTGTAGATTGGGGAGGATTAGTGTTAGGAGTCTGTGTGGTGTGGCTGGAGTTAAGCTGGCCACACACTAGGCCGATTACCCGCCGATCGACAGCAGATTCGATCACTGGGATCGAATCTGCTGTCAAATTGTTCACGCAACACGCTAATTTTCGATCTATTTCGGCCCGAAATAGATCGGTCCCATCGATCGCGCCATGCGGGAAATTACCGTCGATCGCGCCATGCGGGAAATTACCGTCGATCGCCGCGGGTAAGGAGCGCATCGCTAGCGCTCCTTACCCGAAGCATTACCTGAAGCTGGTTCCCGGTATCTTCTCCGCATCACCTCCCGGCTGGCATCTTCTCCGCATCAGCTTCCGCATCTCGGCATCCGGCATAACTTCCTGTGTCACTGCAGTGACAACGGAAGTACAAATAGAGGGCGCTCTATTTGACCTTCCGCTGTCACTGGAGTGACAGAAAGTTATGCCGGGTGCTGGGATGCGGAGCTGATGCGGAGAAGATGCCCGGGACCAGGCTTCAGGTAATGTATGCAGGGGCCTGGGGGGCGACAGCGGCAGCTCAGCAGATGGTGAATCGGTTTCAGGCTGAAATCGATTCACAATCTGTTTGCAGTAAAGGCAGCCATACGATCCCTCTCTGATCAGATTTGATCAGAGAGGGATCTATCTGTTGGTCGAATCTGATGGCAAATCGACCAGTGTATGGCTACCTTTAGACATAGATTGGGGAAAGTTAGTGTTAAGCATAAACAGAGTGTATCTATAATCGCATCATGAGGAAAATTGGCGCAAAAATGACGGCAATGGGCATGAAATAATGGTAATAGAATCTAGGAATTTTACCAATATTCTATTATTCACTATAGGAGAACATCGGTAATTTAACCGATATTCTACTATCACCTACCGTACCCGAACTCCCACCTGGACCCTCCACTAACTATGCCTTATCCTAACCACACCTCAATTACTCCTAAACCTAACAACCCACCTTCTACTCCTAACACTACCCAGTCCCTATCTAAAAGAACTGCAAAAAAAAAGCCATAGGAGCAGGTTTTTTTTAGAATAATGGATTGCTGTGCATCCAGTTTGTTATCAAATGACCCATATGCAACCTCATTTTAATCAAAATGACTTTTAGAATAAATTTTGGGGTGCATATAATTTCAGTGCTGCTCAGTTTGGCACGGGAAGAGCGGAATGATGGCTCTCCCTGCTGCCGCTAAACTCCGAGGTGGCGTTAAATACCATTCCCCCTCTGAGTTGTCGCAACTCAGAGGGAGATGTAATTTGGGATCTTGTAGCCACCAGAGCCCTAAATTACCGCTATGCGGGGTGCGCATCATAGCATTGCTGCTTGACTCTCAGAGCCACATGCCAAGATGAACTGATTCGTACATGTTGATGTGTTTTATAGCTTATGCCACTGTCACATTAAAAATAGGTAGGGACAAAGTCAATCCATCATGGAAAAAAAAAATAATTTTCAAGAATATGATCAAACTTGGGAAAGTTTCAGCAAAAATACATGAGTTGTTTGCTTACAAAATACTCAGTTTGAAATATCCCTGGTTGTTAGCTTTCCACAAAGGTGATATTTGTGGCCTTTTTCTGATGTCCTGACTCTTCTGGGGCAATGCAAACAAAGAATGGCACTGTAACAATTAGTGCAAAAAAAATGGCTTGCAAAAAAAGCCATAGGTGCACCTTGAGAATAATGGACTGCTGTGCATCCAGTTTGTTATCAAATGACGTATATGTGACCACAATTTAATCATAATGATTGGTAGAATAAATGTTGATGTGTATTATAGCTTGAACCTCTGTCACATAAAACATAGGTAGTGACAAACTCAATCCATTATGACAAAAAAATGTCATTTTAAAAGTTATGGTCAAATGTGGGAAAGTTTCAGCAAAATTTCACAAGTCAGTAGCTTACAAAACACCTACTTTTGAATAGCCCGGGTTGTTAGCTATCCATAATGGTGACATTTGTGGCATTTTTCAGATGTCCAGACTCTTCTGGGGCTGTGCAAACAAAGTATGGCACAAAAATACTTTGTGGAAAAAATTGGCCTGTCCAAAGCCACATGAACACTTTGTCGTTAATGGCAAAAAGTACCTATCCAAAGTACCTATCAGATGACATATATGGGGCATCCTTTTCACCATGACAAGTTGTAGAATAGATTTTACTTTTTTGGGGGTAAGGCCTATGTTTTATGAATTATTTTTATTGACAAACTGAACCAATAGCAATACTTTTTTATTTTCATATATTCATTACCAAAATAAAAATCTTGTTAAAATAAAACAAAATGACGGAATCCAAAACAGAATACATAAATCGTTACCTTAGAAAATCAGCTTTTTTAAATATGTATGAAATGAGGGTATATTACTGTAATTTTTTCAAATAAGGACTTTTTTATTGTTTCAAATGTATATACATTAAAATGTACCACATTCTCATTTAGAGACCATTTTGAATTTTTAACATTTTCTCAAAAACTAAGTATTTTTGAAAATCTCTTTCCCTTGTTCCCGCTTTTCGTCTTAAAGAGAGTCTGAAGCGAGAATAAATCTCGCTTCAGACCTCATAGATAGCAGGGGCACGTGTGCCCCTGCTAAACCGCTGCTATCCCGCGGCTTAACAGGGGTCCCTGATCCCCCAAATCCCCTCTGTAATGCGGGGGAGCGCTTCCTGGTTGGGGCAGGGCTAACCGCCGCAGCCCTGCCCCACGCGCGTCTGTCAGCACGTATCTCCACCTCTCCCCCGCCCCTCTCAGTCTTCCTTCACTGAGAGGGGCGGGGGAGAGGTGGAGATCCGCCGCTGATAGACGCAACTGGAGGCAGGGCTGCAGCCGTTAGCCCTGCCTCCAGGAGCGACCAAGTCTGCGACCAAGTGTCGCAGTGGGGGGTTTGGGGGTGAAGGGACCCCCGTTTAGCGGCGCTATTGCGGCGGTTTAGCAGGGGCACACGTGCCCCTGCTAACTATGAGCTCTGAAGCGAGATTTATTCTCGCTTCAGAGTCTCTTTAACATACTTGGCAAAATTGATAATTCTAGTAAGTATGGGGGCTTTGCTATTAACCGCAAATATCAGCACCATTTACTTCAATGAACTTTTTGCCACATATATACGGTCGAATCAGTTTTTTTTCAGGAGAACCTGAGCCAATTTCGAACAGCCACATTTAGTCGAATATAGCAATAACTCAAATTTGAATAACAACGCTACTGACCGCAGGTTTCTGGCAACTACCGAAATGCAGGTGTTATTCTTTCTGGTTTCTAATCTGGCACAGGTATTGTTTCTGTACACATTTTGCAGGTTTTGTTTTTTTGACACTGAATTTTCCTCAGTGACCTAAGCTCATTAGCAGTACATGGTTTTTCAACACAGTTTCATTCTTCCTACACAAATGATTCCGTTCGATTTAATGACTGTGTTTTGACCTACATGTTGTCTTGTTGACCACTAGCACCTGTTTCATATAATTGTTTAATCACGCAGTGGACCATATGTTTACAAAATTCTTGTGTGCAAGTACACCTGGGAGCATTGATGCTGTCTTTGATTTAGCTCTTACGTACTTCATAGTTCATTGATATATTAACATTATTAATTGCTATATTATATATTATATTTTCAGTTCTTTTTGAAAAGCAACCCCAATTTTGTTTTTAAACATATTTATAAGTCAATTACATAATGCAATAATGCAGAAAGGTAACATAAAATAAAGTGAACTTGCCTACATATCACAGAATAAACGACTTCAAATACTGTATACACTGGTAGAAGCCAGGGCATTGCAAAAGGATATAAACAGCATAACTGCATCATGTAAGCCTTACAATAGATGTAATCAGTAGGTAACAAATTTCTGACCTGAATCAAATCAGAGACACTCTACACAATGAAAATAAGAAAAATGCAGATAAAAGAAAACACAGTAATATGGCAATCAAAATCCTATGGAACGCAAATTACAGGTGTTCATAACAAGTCAGATAAATGCATAGCTCCCAACTGTCCCTTTTTGGGCCAGACAGTCCCTCTTTGGGAGCCAAATCCCTCTCTCTCTCTTTCTTTCTTATTTGTCCCTCTTTCAGGACTGATGTACAGATCTATGTAAATTTATGGATTTTTCTACTGAAAATGTGTTTAATTGACTCTATACTTTATTCTTGCTATTCATGCTTTAAATTGGTGTATTTGTTATTTTCAAATGTTAACATGAAGGAAAATGAACAAGCATAGAAAGGACCAGTGGGGTTTGAATTATAAAACAGCATATTTTTCTCATGAAAACTGTATGGTATGTGTAACTAGGGGTGTGTCTGGGTGTGATTAGGGGTGTGGTTTAAGTGTCCCTTTTTCTTATCTCAAAAAGTTGGGAGGTATGTAAATGAGCAGCTCCAAACTCAGTCTACTTCACCATAACCATAAGCCAATCATCAAGTAGTCACCTCTAAGACAGTTACTGGAGATGCTTAACATTTAGACTACACCTTGGAAAAACTTATGAGGGCATCCACGGTGAACATACACAAGCTTAACAAGGCAACATCTCATTCACATATCATTTCTAATCAACTTATCGGTGGAAGGTGGGGAAGAAGGACCATCCATTCTAATATGGTTGTGTGGTCCAGAAACAAAGACTCCCTAAGCAGTGTACTCTCATGTCTTGTAAATTGTGTATTCAACAAAGGAAAAATTGACTCTTGGGTGCATGCGAAGATAATCTAGGAGAATCTTTAATATATATAACAAATAATATAAAAACACTAGTAGACCTAAGCCCATTTAAAAATAAGCTCGCAACCCCCCTCCGCTCCCTCTCCTGTGACCACCACATAGTCAGTGCACAGGCGCCTCACGCACCTGCTGCACGTGCGCACATGTCTACCCACGCACATGCCTGCCCGGCCCCCTGACCCCGTCCTCCTCCCATCCCAATGTCCGTGCTGCACATGTGCGGTAGCGCAAACGCACAGATACAGGGACAAAGGAGGAGGCAGGAACACAGGGAGATTATTGAATAGGATGTTACATATAAAAAAACTAATAAAAGCCTTAACCCTAAAATAGCCAGACTACTTGTGTTCAAAGGGATATGGGGCTGCAGTCCCCATCCCTATAAACTGCAGTCCGTTGATGTATTGCCCACGTACAACTCCTGTAATTAATCCTGGACAAGGTGATATATCCAGTCTATTAAGACTGATGGTGTGATGGTGTTATCAATGTTCAGTAGCCAAGTAAATGGTTATTCTTCAAAAATACCAGAGTCAGTGTTTAAGGTGACAGTCTAATGGCTTATCCCGGACCTCAATCAAAATCCTAATGACCTGACTCCAGATATTAGCCACTATTAGGTGTGTCAAAAGTAAATGAGCTTCAAAAGTTGAACACTTAGTACATAGGGGTGTATATGCAATTAAATGCAGAGTTTTCTCCTAAATTTGCTGCTAGGAGATAATTTTTTATCTTCAAATTAAAATAATTTTTCAGCAATTGGTAATGGAAAAATATCAAAAAGTGGGTGAAAAAGTACAAAATTATTATTTTGATTATTTGTTTGCTTGTTGGTGGTTTAAAAGTCTAAAAATATCACCTACAAGAAAACTCAGGAGAAAAGATTAATTGCATACGTGCCAGGGAATCTGAACAGTGCAATTAATTTTAGCCATAGGTGTAGGAGTAATGTTCGACTGCCTAATTATATAAAATTGAATAAGCCTAACATTGGCAAGTATGCTGATAGTTTAGCAGACATTTTCCTTAACTCGAAGTTTTGCTGAGTTTATAAAAAATGCTTCCTTTCTCCTTTTTTCTTTTAATATACTATCAGAAGGTCTGATAAGAGGAAGGATGTTTTTTTTCCCCCTTTTACTACCACTACAAGCCATCAGAAAGTCCCTTGTGCCTATTAAAGGCATTTAGAAAAAAAAGGTTCAACTTTGATAGTGTTCCTATAAGAGCAAAGCAATGGGACTATGTAGTAACCTTGTTGCCAGTAGCAGGGCATGAATGTGCAATCTGTATTTTGGCATGCATAAATTAGGGGCGCAGGGAAAAATGGGCACCCGCTTTGGTTAATAAAATTATCGTCAATATCTACCAATTTTCTTCTTTTTTAAAGTGTAAATAGTGTAAATTATTGTAATAAACTATTGGTATATACTAACCCTACTCTCACACAGAACCCTTCCCCTCTGAAGCCTAACCCTACAACCTCCCTTCTTGATGCCTAACCCTAAAGCCCCTCTTCCTAACTTCATAATGTTCAAACCGATAAATTTCAAAACAATAATTTTCACAAATTACTAATATGTAAATACCAAAAAATTAAAATGTCAAGCAGCGCTGGGTCCCCGGTTCGAATCCCAGTCAGGTCAACATCTGCAAGAAGTTTCATATTCTTCCTGTGTCTGTGTGGGTTTCCCCCGGGCACTCTGGTTTCCTCCCACATCCCAAAAACATACAGATAAGTTAATTGGCCTTAGACTATGATACATGCACTACACGCACTACGCACTAGGAATTAGATTGTGAGCCCCTCTGAGGGACAGTTAGTGACAAGACAATATACTCTGTACAGTGCTGCATAATATGTAGGCGCTATATACATACATAAATTAATAAATAAAATAAATGTCAAAAACTGTAATGTTCTTATTTACAAAATGATAAAAAATGTCAAAAACTATAACATTCTAATTTTCGAAACGATAATTATTGTGTGCCCAAATTTCTACTTTGGGCACCTAATAGCCGATATTTGCAATAGCACCTATGGGGCGCCAACATTTCCAGCTTCGCCATTTTGGAATCATTTGCAGAAGGAATGTCTGCTTTCTTGGTTGGGCTTAGTGCTAGGGTCGGTGGCATAATGTTGAGTTTCAGACAACACTAAATCAGGTAGCACAACGGAAAATAAATATTTTCCTCCCATAGTTCTAAAGAGAGTGAGTGGAGAATGCTGATTTTTCAGGCTGCAGTTAGGTGGCAGAGTTGATCAGTTGATGAAGGAATCAGCGCTCGTATATCTAAAACAGTATCATTTGACAGTAAATCTAGCCATCATTTTTTGTGTCTGAAATGGAATTTTTTTCATGGTTGCGTTAAACGCTGATTGACAGGTAGCTCACAAGACATGGAAAATCATTCAGAAAATCTGTGGTCATAATGCTGATAAACAGCTCTTTAGTTTTATTTGGATTGTTTGCATTGGCTTGTAAAGTGTGTACATCAATTCACTGTCAAAATTAATATATATTTTACATTATAAACATTTGTACATTTTATGAAGACCAGATGTTTCACTGCAATTCAATACTTACAGCACATATTCAATAATGCATTTAGAACATAAAAGCGGGGTCTGCTGAGAATTACAATCTCTATCATTTCAGCATGTGAAGAAATTTATTGCCAACAAACAAACCAGAACAAACATATACAGGATACAGAGGAAGCATATTCCTGGTTACAGGAACTACAAAATACGGTATACAATGTAATAGTCTATCATTTAAAGTGTATCTTTCACTAGGGGAACAAGAGGATTTTTACTTACCTAATTCTTAGCAAAACGTAAAGCCTAATTTATGTTGAAAAAACAATGTATAGATCATTTTGGTGTCATATGTGGTGATACAGTTATTGGTGAATGGGTAGGAGGAGCATGAAATGTGAAAATTACTCTGGTTTTTAATGGGAAATACCTGTGGTGGGGAAGTGGTTAAAGTGTAACTCCAGACACTGAAAGGAGACAGGTTTCAGTTTGACTGGACTGTTATTTATTATTACCTTTTATTTTTTAAACACCAAAATGTTACACAGCTCTGCTCAATAAATGACTAAGGGATGTGAGTTACAAATGTGAGCCGATGCAGTGAGTGAGCCCTCGTCATCGCAGACGCATACTGTGCCTAAACAAGAGCCTGTACCGGCACCCAGGATAGCTGCTGCGCTTGTTTAGGCACAGTATTTGACCTGAGGAAGCGGTCTTCACCGCGAAACGCGTTGTCAGTTAAGTGCCCAATAAAGTTTCTACCTTTTATTGAATTGAATAGATGGACTTCTTCTTTGAGGTAGGACCAGTGCTGGGCCGAAATTACGCATTAGCGTAATTACGCATCGTAATTCACCACAAATGCACCGTAAGCATTACGTGTAAGGTTACCGTATTACACGTAATTAATTACGCGTAGACCGTAGGTTACGTTATTACGCGTAACAAATTACGCGTAAGACAGTAAACTCCTATTGAAATTACACAGTCTGCCGTAATCGCGTAATATTAAGCTCCCGTATAATATAAAAAAGCCGCCGACTTTAAGGGTTAATAGCAAAGCCCCCTTAAGTGCTAAGGGCCTCAAATTTGGAGAATATATTAAGGAGATCAGAAGGAATAAGAGGAAACATTTTTTTTTTCAAAAAGACCTTATAGTTTTTGAGAAAATCGATGTTAAAGTTTCAAACGAAAAATATATACATTTAAAAACCCGCCGACTTTAACGGTTAATAGCAAAGCCTGCTTAAAATTTAGGAACACCAAATTCCCAGGGTATATTAAGGGGATCAGTGGGAATAAGAGGAAACATTTTTTTTCAAAAAGACCTTATAGTTTTTGAGAAAATCGATTTTTAAGTTTCAAGGGCAAAAATGTCTTTTAAATGCGGAAAATGTCAGTTTTTTTTGCACAGGTAACAATAGTATATTATTTTCATAGATTCCTCCAAGTGGGAAGAGTTTTACTTACTTCGTTCTGAGTGTGGAAAATATAAAAAAAAACGACGTGGGGTCCCCCCTCCCAGACCTCTTTAACCCCTTGTCCCCCATGCAGGCTGGGATAGCCAGAATGTGGAGCACCGGCCGCGTGGGGCTCCGCACCCTGACTATACCAGCCCGCATGGTCCATGGATTGGGGGGTCTCGGAAGGGGAGGGGCAGCCAAGCTTTCCCCTCCCCCTCCGAGCCCTTGTCCAATCCAAGGACAAGGGGCTCTTCTCCACCTCCGATGGGCGGTGGAGGTGGAGGCCGCGATTTCCTGGGGGGGGGTCATGGTGGCATCTGGGAGTCCCCTTTAAAAAGGGGTCCCCAGATGCCCAACCCCCCCTCCCAGGAGAAATGAGTATAGGGGTACTTGTACCTCTTACCCATTTACTTTAAGAGTTAAAAGTAAATAAACACACAAACACTTAGAAAAAATATTTTAATTGAACAAAAAACATAACCACGAAAAAAGTCCTTTAATATTCTTAATTAACCATTAATACTTACCAGTCCCTTTAAATAAATGATCCCTCGAAATAGCCTCGGAAATGTTCTATCAGTTACAATGTAACAAAGTTATTACAATGTAACAACTTTGTTACATTGTAACTACGCCGCACCCGACGTCATTTGCCGCTCAGCCGTCGCATACACTTACGTGTCCGTGCAGGACGCTAAGTCCCCGCCGGCTCCCGCTATCCACCCCGCCCACATCTGTCACCCACATGTGAGTGACATGTGGGAGAGGCGGGGAGGGCAGCGGGAGCTGGCGGGACTTAGCGTCCTGCACAGAGTCCGGACCCGACAGAGCTCTGAGCTATATAGCTCAGAGCTCTCTAAGCATCTTTGTATTTGGGCTCCAAGGATTCTGATTTAAAGGAACCCCATTGGTCTGCTAAGGACCAATGGGGCTCCTTGGAGCCCAAATACAAAGATGCTTAGAGAGCTCTGAGCTATATAGCTCAGAGCTCTGTCGGGTCCGGACTAGGTGCAGGACGCTAAGTCCCGCCAGCTCCTGCTGCCCTCCCCGCCTCTCCCACATGTCACCCACATGTCACTCACATGTGGGTGACAGATGTGGGCGGGGTGGACAGCGGGAGCCGGCGGAGACTTAGCGTCCTGCACGGACGCGTAAGTGTATGCAGCGGCTGAGCGGCGAGTGACGTCGGGTGCGGCGTAGTTACAATGTAACAAAGTGGTTACATTGTAATAACTTTGTTACATTGTAACTGATAGAACATTTCCGAGGCTATTGCGAGGGATCATTTATTTAAAGGGACAGGTAAGTATTAATGGTTAATTAAAAATATTAAAGGACTTTTTTCGTGGTTATGTTTTTTGTTCAATTAAAATACATTTTCTAAGTGTTTGTGTGTTTATTTACTTTTAACTCTTAAAGGAAATGGGTAAGAGGTACAAGTACCCCTATACTCATTTCTCCTGGGAGGGGGGGTGGGCATCTGGGGGACCCCTTTTTAAAGGGGACTCCTAGATGCCACCATGAACCCCCCCCCCCAGGAAATCGCGACCTCCACCTCCACCGCCCATCAGAGGTGGAGAAGAGCCCCTGGTATAGTCAGGGTGCGGAGCCCCACGCGGCCGGTCCTCCGCATTCTGGCTATCCCAGCCTGCATGGGGGACAAGGGGTTAAAGAGGTCTGGGAGGGGGGACCCCACGTCGTTTTTTTTTATATTTCCCACACTCAGAACGAAGTAAGTAAAACTCTTCCCACTTGGGGGAATCTATGAAAGTAATACACTATTGTTACCTGTGCAAAAAAAACTGACATTTTCCGCATTTAAAAGACATCGATTTTCTCAAAAACTATAAGGTCTTTTTGAAAAAAAAATGTTTCCTCTTATTCCCACTGATCCCCTTATATACCCTGGGAATTTGATGTTCCTAAATTTTAAGCAGGCTTTGCTATTAACCGTTAAAGTCGGCGGGTTTTTAAATGTATATATTTTTCCTTTGAAACTTTAACATCGATTTTCTCAAAAACTATAAAGTCTTTTTGAAAAATTTTTTTCCCTCTTATTCCTTCTGATCTCCTTAATATATTCTCCAAATTTGAGGCCCTTAGCACTTAAGGGGGCTTTGCTATTAACCCTTAAAGTCGGCGGCTACCTAACAATGATCCATGCGTCAACTTTTCCACTTGGGAGCATTGCCTTACGCATTAATTGCTAGTAGTGAAATAATGCGTAAGGCAATAACTTAACAACCTGCAGTACGGTATTCTTACGCGTAATTGCGTAAGGGCCATGCGTAATTACAGACATGAACCGTAGATAAATGTCTACACCGTAAGCGTAATTCCGTAATGCGTAATAGCGTAAAATTACGCGTAATGATCCGTAAGCGTAGATTTTTCCATTACGACCAGCACTGGGTAGGACCTTCCTAAAACTTTTTACCTTCACGAATAACAGTTTTTAGGTTATGAAACACACCTAAACTGTGCGAATTCAACGGGCGCCTCCTTAACCATTCTACAGACGTTTTCACCCCTCCTTTGGGGTCACCACTGTTCCAGTGGATCTTTTTGAAGGAGCTGCGACCATCAGCCGACAAGGCCGAGTGGGGACGGTACTTCCCCACAAGTGATTCTAGTTTTTGCTGGTATTGCAACGCACCTTTGTGAGTGTAATAGCTCTTTATTTTTGAAGATCTTCAACCTTCACTCACAATACTACACTAGATTGGGTTCCCGGTTTTTCCTCCCGTCCTTTCTTCTACCTACCCGAAACCTCATGGTGCTCAGCCGTGCTGTTCGGGGCCCCTAGCTGGAGGGGTAGCGGGCAGGACGTGGGTATTGGGCAAAGCGGTGGGGAGGGAGGACGGACCCCCTCCCTCACCTAGGTCCCCCGACCTCCGCTCCCCTCCAGCTTTAAAAAGTTAAGTAGCATCCACTACTATTAAGAGGTAACGGGCAGGGATCACTCACCTCTTCCGGTTCCAGCGTGCGTTCCACTGACGTCACTTCCTGCAACGTCGCCCACTGTATTGTAAGTGGACGGCTTTGCAGGAAGTGACGGCAGTGGAGCGCACGCTGGAACGCGAAAGAGGTGAGTGATCTCCGCCCGTTACCTCTTAATAGTAGCGGATGCTACTTAACTTTTTAAAACTGGAGGGGAGCGGAGGTCGGGGGACCCAGGTGAGGGAGGGGGGGTCTGTCCCCCCTCCCTGTCACTTTGCCCAATACCCCAGTCCTGCCGCTACCCCCTCCAGCTCAGTGGCCCCCCACGGCTCCGGTCTCCATAGACTTAGGGCTCGGTGTTCGGCCGAATATGCCTAATATCTGGACGATGTTTGGCCGAGCCGACCCGAACCCGAACATCTGGGTGTTCGATCAACACTAGTTGCAATACCAGTTAGTGTTTACTATCTTTTGGAGCTTTTTATCCCTATTGATACTACTGGAACTTGGTGGCATTATTGAAGCAATATACATCTCATTAGGAACTACTTTGTGACCATTAATGTGGACCTCTTCACTGAGCGATATTTTTTTAACCAATTTTATGCACATGCACAAATACAATTTATACTAGAGTCCGTTTGAGAAGTTGCAATACCAGTTAGTGATTACTATCTTCTGGAACTTTGCATACCTATTGATACTACTGGAACGTGGTTGCATTATTGAAGAAATATAAATCTTACTGGGAACTGCTTTATGACTATTAATGCGGATTTCTTCACTGAACGACACTTTTTGAACCCATTTTATGCACATGCACAAAAATGAAGCGTTTGAGAAGTTGCAATACCAGTTAGTGATTACTATCTTTTGGAACTTTGCATACTTATTGAGAGTATTGGAACTTGGTTGCATTACTGAAGCTATATACATCTTACTGGGAACTGATTGATGACTATCAATGTGGACTTCTTCACTGAATGACATTTTTTGAACCCATTTTATGCATATGCACAAAAACAAACCTTTTTCCCCCTTTTTTTTAATAAATGCACATTTTAAAGGGGACTCCAGATTGCTCTAATTGGTACACTGGTTGAATAGAGAGTGAGAGAGAGAGAGAGAGAGAGCGTTAAAAAAGGAGCACAGCCTAGTAATATGTACAACATTCATAGCTCTGTACATACACATGTTTAACTCATCATGTCACACGTTTATTACGGTACCCTTTAAAGTGGGATTGTCAGCCATAAAATCAAATTCCTATTACCCACTGCTTTGTGTTTATTATGTAGTCTACATCCAGACCCTGCATTGCAAGCATTCCTATATAATCATAAATATGTCTTCTGTAGTGAGTCTTATCTCAATCAGCCTGGCTATTTTCTCGTACATTGCTGGGGAAAGGGGAGCTAAAAAAAGATTTGTTATCTTCCCTTTTTCCCCTCCCACATTACTGCTCCTTGCTGATTGGCTGAGAGCAGTTCAGTGTGTCACAAGGTCAGAAGAAAAGAAGAAGATAAATCCCTCTGCAGAACATCAGGATTGGCTTCAGTCAGAGGCAGTAAAGATGGAAAATGATGGAAAAATGGTTTTCTCTTTATTTATTTTATAAAATTTACTGAGATCAATATGTGGACTGAACAATACATGCATTATGTAAGTAGAACAAATATTTACCAACATATATGTGCTTTTGTTTTTCCTGGAATAGTATGGCTGGCCTTCGTGCTTCAAGAAATATGGATTGTAAACTAACAAAGCAAAATATGTATTTTTTCAAAATATTTTACATATTAACCACTTCCCGACCGCCGTATATACAAATGGCGGCCGGGAAGCGCACCCCGCAAGGACCGCCGTATAGACAAATGGCGGCGGTCCTTTTAGGGAGTCGGAAGCCTGGCATTTTGCCTCTGCTCGCCGGCCACTTAGCAGAGCCGGCGAGCGGAGGAATCCGAAAATTCAGCCAATCGGAAAGTATAAGGCACTTTGTTAGGTAAACAAAGTGCCTTATACGTGCTTCCTCCTCGCCTCGTGGTCTCATTGTTGCAGAGACCACCAGCGAGGAGGAACCACTCGTAAGTGTATCCAGCAAACAGCTTTTTTTGACCTCAGCCTCCCTGATCACCCACCCCAGGCCTCATACCCCCCCCTGATCACCCCAGCAGACCCCTGCCTAGCACCCTTGCACCCCTACAAAACCCCCACCCCCCCCCCCCACCTGCCACTAACTAGCGACGCTGCCCCTTAGTTTAGGTCCCTAACTGCCTCCTAGTCACCCCTGATCCCCCCCCCTACCTTTAGATCACCCCCAGACCCCATCCCAGACTACCCCCCTGTATACTGTATACATCTGTATACAGCTACCTTACCCTCTGATCCCCCTCTGATCCCCCTCTGATCACCTGTCTATCACCTGTCCATCACCCCTCAGCACCCCCACCCATCAGAGCAGACCCTAACTGCCCCGCGGGGGTAACCGATCACCTGCCCAGGCCCTCGATTGCCCTCATACCCACCTTCTGATTACATCCCCTGCTCTTTGTTTACATCTGTCCTCCCTAGCAATCACTAACTGATCTTTGATCAGTAACCCCCTGTGTCTGCCTCTCATCAGATCAGGACTCAGTCTGCCCCGTGCAGGCTCCTGATCAACCCCCCACCCCCTCAAATCGCCCTCAGGCCCCCCCCCTAATCACCGTCCAAGTGCATTGTATTTGACTGTGCTGCGCTTGTATTCGATTGTGCTGCGCTTGTATTTGATTGTGCTGCGATTGTATTTGATTGTCCCGTGATCTGCTTCGATTGTCCCGTGATTGTTTGATTGCCTGAGACCCCACTTCCCACCACACCCAACCCCCCCTCCCCCCCCACCACACCCAACCCCACCCTCCCCCCCCCCCCCCACCACCTCCAACCACCACCTTCCGAGTGCATCAGATTTGCTTGTGCTGTGATTGGAGTCGATTGAGCTGTAATTGTATTTGATTGTCCCGTGATCTGCTTCGATTGCCCCGTGATTGTTTGATTGCCTGAGACCCCACTTCCCGCCACACCCAATCCCACCCTCCCCCCATCACCTTCCAAGTGCATCAGATTTGATTGTGCTGTGATTGGAGTCGATTGTGCTGTAATTGTATTTGATTGTCCCGTGATCTGCTTTGATTGCCCCATGATTGTTTGATTGCCTGAGACCCCACTTCCCGCCACACTCAATCCCACCCTCCCCCCATCACCTTCCGAGTGCATCAGATTTGATTGGGCTGTGATTGGATTCGATTGTGCTGTTATTGTATTTGATTGTCCCGTGATCGGCTTCGCTTGCCCTGTGATTGTTTGATTGCCTGAGACCCCACTTCCCGCCACACCCAATCCCACCCTCCCCCCATCACCTTCCGAGTGCATCAGATTTGATTGTGCTGTGATTGGAGTCGATTGTGCTGTAATTGTATTTGATTGTCCCGTGATCGGCTTCGATTGCCCCGTGATTGTTTGATTGCCTGAGACCCCACTTCCCGCCACACCCAATCCCACCCTCCCCCCATCACCTTCCGAGTGCATCAGATTTGATTGTGCTGTGATTGGAGTCGATTGTGCTGTAATTGTATTTGATTGTCCTGTGGTTGTTTGATTGCCTCTGAGACCCCACTTCCCACCAACCCCAATACCTCTCAAATACTCCCTTTTTGCTAGGTAGGTGCTCTTTTTTTCTGGGTAGTCTCGGAGGAAAACCCCATAAATTTAGCAATCCAAAATGGCAAGAAGGGGGCTTTCCGATGACGAGGTATACAGGTACATGGACCAGTCGGATGAGTTCTTTTGGGAAGAATCATCCGTCGAATCTTCCGGGTCCGAATTTGAACCTGTAGAAAGCAGTGGTTCCCTGACCGATAGTGATGACGGGGCTATGGTCCCGGCTAGAGCCAGGCGTACCAGACCCCAAGTCGTTAGACCGCAGGTGGCGCAGGATCCGCCTCAAGGGCAGCAGGGTGGTGCTAGCGCTGTTGATAGTTTTCTTGGTGAGGCAGGCACCAGCAGTGCAGCATCTCCTGGACTTAGTGCCAGTGCTTCCGTAGACCCTGGCGAAGTGGTGAGCGTCAGCATGGAAGTTGAAACTGGTACGGTGGCAAGTGCAGTAGTACCCCCGTCGCAGCCACCAAGAAGAAGACGGGCCCGTAGTACCCATAGACTCCCAGAGGTGCTGGCACAACCAGATTGGAAATCCCCTGATTCCGCCGCACCCGTAGTGCCCCCTTTCACCGCCCAGTCTGGAGTCCAGGTGGCGACAGCTCATCTAGGAACGGCCCTAGAATTTTTGCAGCTGTTCATCACCCAGGTTCTCTTGGACTTAATTGTGGTTGAGACCAACCGTAAAGCCACACAATTCATCACCGAGCACCCGGAGAGCATGTATGCCCAGCCTTTCGGGTGGAAACCAGTCCAAGTTTCCGACATTAAAATCTTTTTGGCCCTTATCCTTCACTTGGGACTAATGAAACAGAATGTATTGCGGTCGTATTGGTCTATGAACCCAGTACATCATGTTCCCTTGTACCCTGCTGCCATGTCCAGGACACGATTTGAGTCCATCCTGCGCTTCCTGCACTTCAACGACGACGAAACCTGTCATGAAAGGGGAGACCCTGCTTATGACCGGCTCCACAAAATTCGGCCCCTCATAGACCACCTGTCCTCAACATTTGCAGATGCTTATATCCCTGAACAGAACATCTGCGTAGACGAGTCCCTCTTACGCTTTACCGGGCGCCTTGGCATCAAACAGTACATCCCAAGCAAGCGCGCCCGGTATGGGGTGAAACTGTATAAGCTCTGTGAAAGGGCCACAGGCTATACATGTCGTTTTAGGGTCTATGAGGGAAAAGACTCAAAATTGGAGCCGGTCGGATGCCCTGACTACCTGGGGAGCAGTGGAAAGGTTGTGTGGGACTTGGTGTCACCCTTGTTCCGGAAGGGGTACCATCTTTTTGTGGACAATTATTACACAAGTGTGGCCCTCTTTCAGCACTTAAAGTTAGAAGGAATCCGATGCTGTGGCACTGCGCGGCCTAGTCGCCAGGGCTTCCCCCAACGGCTCGTTACCACCAGACTTCAACGGGGGCAGAGGGCCGCCTTGCGTACTGAAGACCTGCTCGCGGTGAAATGGAGGGACAAGAGGGACGTTTACTTTCTGTCCACCATTCACACAGACACGACAGTCCAAATTCAACGGGCAACTAAGGTCATTGAAAAGCCCCTTGTCGTCCACGAATATAATGTCAACATGGGAGGGGTGGACTTCAATGACCAGAGGTTAGCGCCCTATTTAATGACCCGGAAAACAAGACGCTGGTATAAGAAAGTGTCTTTTTATCTGATTCAATTGGCAGTTTACAACAGCTTTGTTCTCTACAGTAAGGCTGGGAGAACTGGATCTTTCCTCCAATTTCAGGAACAGATCATTCTGGACATCCTGTATCCAGGAGGTGCCAGGCCCCCCCCCCCAGATGCAACTAGCCGACTGCATGGTAGGCATTACGCCTATCAGATTCCGTGTGCCCCAGGTCAACGCATCCGAAGAAAACGTTGTCGTGTCTGCAGCAGGACTGGAAGAAGGAATGACACCAGTTTTTATTGTCCCCGCTGTCCTGACCAGCCTGGTCTATGCGTAGGGCCGTGTTTTGAGAGGTACCACGAGCAGGTACACTATTAGAACCTAGGGAACTCCAGACACAGGAGTAGGCACACACTCAGTGGTCTTTCGCACATTGTCGCAGGGAGAGGAGAGGTAAGCTTGAAGACCAAACGGGTAAGCATAAAAGTGGGAAGAAGGATCGGTTTCCATGCTTGATATTGCTGATCTGTCCTGGGTTGGCGATATAAGATGGCATGTTTGAATTTCCCTTGAGTGTGGACACCCCCGGTTTATATGTGATTTGGGCCTATGATGATGCTTTAATGCCACACAGAGTCATCTCTATTGGCAGGCATATTGCTGTATCCTACAGGCATAATGCTGTATACTAAAGTTCTGAGGCCCAGTCACATAAGTTGGTGGCTCACCCTGAGTGCAGGGTGGCACGGGGTGTCTCTCTCCTGAGGTTATCACTGCCATTGATGTGGAGGAAGATCTGCCATTGATGTGGAGCAAGGTATGTTTGCCGTTCATTTTTCCTTTCAGCCCAGAGTGCATTACTTGTATACCCAATATAAGGAGTATAGCAGAAACTCCTAATACTGGCCATACATGTAATGATTGCAGAGACCCTAAAATGCCAGGACAGACTCCACAAATGACCCCATTTTGGAAAGAGGACACCCTAAAGTATTATGTGAGGTGCACGGTGAGTTCATAAAAGATTTTAGTTTTTGTCACAAGTTAGCAGAATTTTTGTTTAATTTTTTTTTTAACAAAGTGTCATTTTCCGTTTACTTGTGACAAAAAATAAAATTTTCAATGACCTCACCATTACCCTCATGAAATACCTTGTTGTGTATTCTTTCCAAAATGGGGTCATTTGTGGGGTTTGTTAACTGTCCTGGCAAGTGGGCGGGGTGCTAAATTGTGAGCACCCCTGTAAAGCCTAAAGGTACTCATTGGACTCTGGGCCCCTTAGCGCAGTTAGGGTGCAAAAAAGTGCCACACATGTGGTATCGACGTACTCGGGAGAAGTAGTATTATGTGTTTTGGGGTGTATTTTTACACATACCCATGCTGGGTGGGAGAAATACCTCTGTAAATGACAATCTTTTGATTTTTTTACACACAATTGTCCATTTACAGAGTTATTTCTCCCACCCAGCATGGGTATGTGTAAAAATACACCCCAAAACACATTGTACTACTTCTCCCGAGTACGGCGATACCACATGTGGCACTTTTTTGCACCCTAATTGCGCTAAAGGGCCCAAAGTCCAATGAGTACCTTTAGGATTTCACAGGTCATTTTGCGGAATTTGATTTCCAGACTACTCCTCACGGTTTAGGGCCCCTAAAATGCCAGGGCAGTATAGGAACCCCACAAATGACCCCATTTTAGAAAGAAGACACCCCAAGGTATGCCGTTAGGAGTATGGTGAGTTCATAGAGGATTTTATTTTTTGTCACAAGTTAGCGGAAAATGACACTTTGTGAAAAAAACAATAAAAATCAATTTTCCGCTAACTTTTGACAAAAAATAAAATCTTCTATGAACTCACCATACTCCTAATGGCATACCTTGGGGTGTCTTCTTTCTAAAATGGGGTCATTTGTGGGGTTCCTATACTGCCCTGGCATTTTAGGGGCCCTAAACCGTGAGGAGTAGTCTGGAAATCAAATTCCGCAAAATGACCTGTGAAATCCTAAAGGTACTCATTGGACTTTGGGCCCTTTAGCGCAGTTAGGGTGCAAAAAAGTGCCACACATGTGGTATCGCCGTACTCGGGAGAAGTAGTACAATGTGTTTTGGGGTGTATTTTTACACATACCCATGCTGGGTGGGAGAAATAACTCTGTAAATGGACAATTGTGTGTAAAAAAATCAAAAGATTGTCATTTACAGAGGTATTTCTCCCACCCAGCATGGGTATGTGTAAAAATACACCCCAAAACACATTGTACTACTTCTCCCGAGTACGGCAATACCACATGTGTGGCACTTTTTTGCACCCTAACTGCGCTAAAGGGCCCAAAGTCCAATGAGTACCTTTAGGATTTCACAGGTCATTTTGCGGAATTTGATTTCCAGACTACGCCTCACGGTTTAGGGCCCCTAAAATGCCAGGGCAGTATAGGAACCCCACAAATGACCCCATTTTAGAAAGAAGACACCCCAAGGTATTTTGTTAGGAGTATGGTAAGTTCATAGAAGATTTTATTTTTTGTCAAAAGTTAGAGGAAAATTGATTTTTATTGTTTTTTTCACAAAGTGTCATTTTCCACTAACTTGTGACAAAAAATAAAATCTTCTATGAACTCACCATACTCCTAACGGAATACCTTGGGGTGTCTTCTTTCTAAAATGGGGTCATTTGTGGGGTTCCTATACTGCCCTGGCATTTTAGGGGCCCTAAACCGTGAGGAGTAGTCTGGAAATCAAATTCCGCAAAATGACCTGTGAAATCCTAAAGGTACTCATTGGACTTTGGGCCCTTTAGCGCAGTTAGGGTGCAAAAAAGTGCCACACATGTGGTATTGCCGTACTCGGGAGAAGTAGTACAATGTGTTTTAGGGTGTATTTTTACACATACCCATGCTGGGTGGGAGAAATACCTCTGTAAATGACAATCTTTTGATTTTTTTACACACAATTGTCCATTTACAGAGTTATTTCTCCCACCCAGCATGGGTATGTGTAAAAATACACCCCAAAACACATTGTACTACTTCTCCCGAGTACGGCGATACCACATGTGTGGCACTTTTTTGCACCCTAACTGCGCTAAAGGGCCCAAAGTCCAATGAGTACCTTTAGGATTTCACAGGTCATTTTGCGGAATTTGATTTCCAGACTACTCCTCACGGTTTAGGGCCCCTAAAATGCCAGGGCAGTATAGGAACCCCACAAATGACCCCATTTTAGAAAGAATACACCCCAAGGTATTCTGTTAGGAGTATGGTGAGTTCATAGAAGATTTTATTTTTTGTCACAAGTTAGTGGAAAATGACACTTTGTGAAAAAAACAATAAAAATCAATTTTCCGCTAACTTTTGACAAAAAATAAAATCTTCTATGAACTCACCATACTCCTAACGGAATACCTTGGGGTGTCTTCTTTCTAAAATGGGGTCATTTGTGGGGTTCCCATACTGCCCTGGCATTTTAGGGGCCCTAAACCGTGAGGAGTAGTCTGGAAATCAAATTCCGCAAAATGACCTGTGAAATCCTAAAGGTACTCATTGGACTTTGGGCCCCTTAGCGTACTTGGGGTGTAAAAAAGTGCCACACATGTGGTACTGCCGTACTCGGGAGAAGTAGTATAATGTGTTTTGGGGTGTATTTTTACACATACCCATGCTGGGTAGGAGAAATAACTCTGTAAATGGACAATTGTGTGTAAAAAAAAAAAAAAAATTGTCATTTACAGAGATATTTCTCCCACCCAGCATGGGTATGTGTAAAAATACACCCCAAAACACATTATACTACTTCTCCTGAGTACGGCAATACCACATGTGTGGCACTTTTTTGCAGCCTAACTGCGCTAAGGGGCCCAAAGTCCAATGAGCACCTTTAGGCTTTACAGGGGTGCTTACAATTTAGCACCCCCCAAAATGTCAGGACAGTAAACACACCCCACAAATGACCCCATTTTGGAAAGTAGACCCTTCAAGGTATTCAGAGAGGGGCATGGTGAGTCCGTGGCAGATTTCATTTTTTTTTGTCGCAAGTTAGAAGAAATGGAAACTTTTTTTTTTTTTTTTTGGTCACAAAGTGTCATTTTCCGCTTACTTGTGACAAAAAATAATATCTTCTATGAACTCACTATGCCTCTCAGTCAATACTTTGGGATGTCTTATTTCCAAAATGGGGTCATTTGGGGGGTATTTATACTATCCTGGAATTCTAGCCCCTCATGAAACATGACAGGGGGTCAGAAAAGTCAGAGATGCTTGAAAATGGGAAAATTCACTTTTTGCACCATAGTTTGTAAACGCTATAACTTTTACCCAAACCAATAAATATACACTGAATGGGTTTTTTTTAATCAAAAACATGTTTGTCCACATTTTTCGCGCTGCATGTATACAGAAATTTTACTTTATTTGAAAACTGTCAGCACAGAAAGTTAAAAAAATCATTTTTTTGCCAAAATTCATGTCTTTTTTGCTGAATATAATAAAAAGTAAAAATCGCAGGAGCAATCAAATGGCACCAAAAGAAAGCTTTATTAGTGACAAGAAAAGGAGCCAAAATTCATTTAGGTGGTAGGTTGTATGAGCGAGCAATAAACCGTGAAAGCTGCAGTGGTCTGAATGGAAAAAAAGTGGCCGGTCCTTAAGGGGTAGAAAGCCCTAGGTCCTTAAGTGGTTAAAGATGGTCATATTACTAATGACCTTGTTAATAGAAATTACAAGCTGCAGTTTTTGCTACTCCAGTCATTTTGTGTCAAACTTGGCAATGGTATTGCATCCACAGAATTATTAGCTGTAAAAGGGACAAAATAAGAGTTGACTGAGCAATGTAAAAAGGCATTTCAGGAAGCAAGGAGACTGGTCACATGTGTTGATGTGCTTGTGTATTTCAATCCTTTGTGGCCAATTAAATTGACCTGTGATGCATCCTCAAATGGACTGGGAGTGGTTATAGCCCATGCTCTTCCATAAGAGTGACAGGCCAAATGAATATAGATTAAGGTCGCTCTCAAGTGTTGAAAAGGACTGCCCAGATATACAAGACTACATTAAGCCTTGTGCTGGGAGTGAAAATATTTAGTCAATTACTTTAGGGAAAAATGTTTACACCTGTAAGTAATCTTTAGTTGTTGGTGGGAGTCCTGCAAGCTTAAAAAAAAAGGAGTGACTGTAACAGCTGCTGCATGAAAGCAACACTAGGCTTTATTCCAGTCTGGTTATGACTATAACATTGAGTTAAAGCTAGAGTGAAAACATGCAGATGCAGGTGGCCTGCCTAATCTCCCATTGCCGGCTGCTCATGCTTCTATTGAAAATGATGATTATATTAATGTACATCCAACTGACTGTCTACCGCTGATATGTAAAAGGATTGAATAGGAAACAAAAAGAAACCACACACTAGCATGCGTACTTATAAAAGCAACACAATGAAAAATGTGTGCAAGATATTGGCAATTATGGAATATTGGTAATTTGACCGATTTTCTACTATCTTCTGCTACGTATAGTATAATATTGGTAATATTACAGATGTTCTTCTATAGTCCTATGTTATCCTATACTTACAATAACCTCCCCTACACCTATGCTTAACGCTAACCTCCCCTACACCTATGCTCAACGCTAACCTCCCCCCTACCTACACCTAAAAGTAATCTCCCTCCAACCTACACCTAACAGTAATCTCCCTCCTACCTACTTCTAACAATAACCTCCCTCCTACCCACACCTAACAGTAATCTCCCTCCTACCTACACCTAACAGTAATCTCCCTCCTACCTACACTTAACACTAACCTCGCTCCTACCCACACCTAACAGTAATCTCCCTCCTACCTACACCTAACACTAACCTCCCCCCTATCTACACCTAACACTAACCTCCCTCCTACCCACACATAACAGTAATCTCCCTCCAACCTACACCTAACAGTAATCTCCCTCCAACCTACACCTAACAGTAATCTCTCTCCTACCCACACCTAACACTATCCTCCCTCCTACCCACACCTAACAGTAATCTCCCCCCTACCTACACCTAACACTAACCTCCCTCCTACCCACACCTAACAGTAATCTCCCTCCAACCTACACCTAACAGTAATCTCCCTCCTACCTACACCTAACACTAACCTCCCTCCTACCCACACCTAACAGTAATCTCCCTCCTACCTACACCTAACACTAACCTCGCTCCTACACACACCTAACAGTAATCTCCCTCCAACCTACACCTAACAGTAATCTCCCTCCTACCTACACCTAACACTAGCCTCCCTCCTACCTACACCTAACACTAGCCTCCCTCCTACCCACACCTAACAGTAATCTCCCTCCAACCTACACCTAACAGTAATCTCCCTCCTACCTACACCTAACACTAACCTCCCTCCTACCCACACCTAACAGTAATCTCCCTCCAACCTACACCTAACACTAACCTCGCTCCTACACACACCTAACAGTAATCTCCCTCCAACCTACACCTAACAGTAATCTCCCTCCTACCTACACCTAACACTAACCTCCCTCCTACCCACACCTAACAGTAACCTCCCTCCAACCTACATCTAACGGTAATCTCCCTCCTACCTACACCTAACACTAGCCTCCCTCCTACATACACCTAACAGTAATCTCCCTCCTACCTACACCTAACACTAACCTCCCTCCTACCCACACCTAACCTCCCTCCTACCCACACCTAACAGTAATCTCCCTCCTACCTACACCTAATCTCCCTCCAACCTACACCTAACAGTAATCTCCCTCCTACCTACACCTAACACTAACCTCCCTCCTACCCACACCTAACAGTAATATCCCTCCTACCTACACCTAACACTAACCTTCCTCCTACCTACACCTAACAGTAATCTCCCTCCTACCTACACCTAACAGTAATCTCCCTCCTACCTATACCTAACACTAACCTCCCTCCTACCCACACCTAACAGTAATCTCCCTCCTACCCACACCTAACAGTAATCTCCCTCCAACCTACACCTAACACTAACCTCGCTCCTACACACACCTAACAGTAATCTCCCTCCAACCTACACCTAACAGTAATCTCCCTCCTACCTACACCTAACACTAACCTCCCTCCTACCCACACCTAACAGTAACCTCCCTCCAACCTACATCTAACGGTAATCTCCCTCCTACCTACACCTAACACTAGCCTCCCTCCTACATACACCTAACAGTAATCTCCCTCCTACCTACACCTAACACTAACCTCCCTCCTACCCACACCTAACAATAATCTCCCTCCTACCTACACCTAACCTCCCTCCTACCCACACCTAACAGTAATCTCCCTCCTACCTACACCTAATCTCCCTCCAACCTACACCTAACAGTAATCTCCCTCCTACCTACACCTAACACTTACCTCCCTCCTACCCACACCTAACAGTAATATCCCTCCTACCTACACCTAACACTAACCTTCCTCCTACCTACACCTAACAGTAATCTCCCTCCTACCTACACCTAACAGTAATCTCCCTCCTACCTACACCTAACACTAACCTCCCTCCTACCCACACCTAACAGTAATCTCCCTCCTACCCACACCTAACAGTAATCTCCCTCCAACCTACGCCTAACAGTAATCTCCCTCCTACCTACACCTAACACTAACCTCCCTCCTACCCACACCTAACAGTAATCTCCCTCCTACCTACACCTAACACTAACCTCCCTCCTACCCACACCTAACAGTAATCTCCCTCCAACCTACACCTAACAGTAATCTCCCTCCTACCTACACCTAACACTAACCTCCCTCCTACCTACACCTAACAGTAATCTACCTCCTACCTACACCTAACACTAACCTCCCTCCTACCCACACCTAACAGTAATCTCCCTCCAACCTACACCTAACAGTAATCTCCCTCCTACCTACACCTAACACTAGCCTCCCTCCTACATACACCTAACAGTAATCTCCCTCCAACCTACACCTAAAATGAACCTCCCTCCTACCCACACCTAACAGTAATCTCCCTCCTACCTACACCTAACACTAACCTCCCTCCTACCCACACCTAACAGTAACCTCCCTCCAACCTACATCTAACGGTAATCTCCCTCCTACCTACACCTAACACTAGCCTCCCTCCTACATACACCTAACAGTAATCTCCCTCCAACCTACACCTAACACTAACCTCCCTCCTACCCACACCTAACAATAATCTCCCTCCTACCTACACTTAACCTCCCTCCTACCCACACCTAACAGTAATCTCCCTCCTACCTACACCTAATCTCCCTCCAACCTACACCTAACAGTAATCTTCCTCCTACCTACACCTAACACTAACCTCTCTCCTACCCACACCTAACAGTAATATCCCTCCTACCTACACCTAACAGTAATCTCCCTCCAACCTACACCTAAAATGAACCTCCCTCCTACCCACACCTAACAGTAATCTCCCTCCTGCCTACACCTAACAGTAATCTCCCTCCTACCTACACCTAACACTAACCTCCCCCCTATCTACACCTAACACTAACTTCCCTCCTACCTACACCTAACACTAGCCTTCCTCCTACATACACCTAACAGTAATCTCTCTCCAACCTACACCTAAAATGAACCTCCTCCCTACCTACACCTATCACTAACCTCCCCCTACCTACACCTAACACTAACCTCCCACTACCTACACCTAACACTAACCTCTCTCCTACCTACTCCTAACACTAACCTCCCTCTTACCTACACCTAACAGTAATCTCCCTCCAACCTACAACTAACGGTAATCTCCCTCCTACCTACACCTAACACTAGCCTCCCTCCTACATACACCTAACAGTAATCTCTCTCCAACCTACACCTAAAATGAACCTCCACCCTACCTACACCTATCACTAACCTCCCCCTACCTACACCTAACACTAACATCCCTCCTACCAACACCTAACACTAACTTCTCTCCTACCTACACCTAGCACTAACCTCCCTCCTACCTAAACCTAACAGTAATCTCCCTCCAACCTACACCTAGCACTAACCTTCCCCTACCTACACCTCAGGGTCGGACTGGGACACTGGGGCCCACCAGAGAAATTTTAGCCTGGGGCCCACGTGCCCCATAATTTGCCATTTACATACCCTACTCTAGTGGTCCTCATAACAGCATCACCTAGTTGTATAGTGGTCTCCCTCCCTCCCCTATAAAGTCCATTTTACTCTGTTTAGTGCTGCAGAAGATGTCAATGCTCTATAGATACATAATAATAATAATATGGCATAACATTAGACTATGACTATGGTAGGATTAGATTGTGACCTCATCTGAGAACAATCAGTGACATGACTATGTACTCTGTAAAATACTGCAGAAGGTGTCAATACTATATAAATACATAATAATAATAATAATATGTAAGGACATTAGACTATAACTATGGTAGGATTAGATTGTTGTGACCTCCTCTGAGGACAGTCAGTGACATGACTATGTACTCTGTACAGTGCTGCATTAGATGTCAGTGCTATATAAATACATAATAATAATATGGTAGGGCATTAGACTAGGACTATGGTCGGGATTGGAGTGTGAGCTCCTCTGAAGACAGTCAGTGACATAACTATGTACTCTGTAAAGTGCTGCAGAAGATGACAGTGCTATATACTGTAAGTATATAATAATAATATGGTAGGATATTAGACTATGACTATGGTAGGATTAGATTGTGAGCTCCTCTAAGGACAGTCAGTGACATGACTATGTACTCTGTAAAGTGCTGCAGAAGGTGTCAGTGCTATATAATTAGATAATAATATGGTAGAACATTAGACAGGCTATGGTAGGGATTAGATAGTGAGCTCCTCTGTTATATAAATACATAATGCATAATAATAATAATAATATGGTAGGACATTATATTATGACTATGGTATGAACATTAGATTATAACTATGGTAGGATTAGATTGTGAGCTCCTCTGAGGACAGTCAGTGACGAAGGACGGAAGTCCGATACGCGTCAGACAGTTTCTGAGCCCAGCCTCGCTCAGTGGACAGCAGTACACTTGGGGTAAGCGGATCCATCAGACGGTGCTGTATATTGTGCATGATTTGTCGGCCATTTGTACATATGTATTTCACTTGCAGCTTTTCATGTGTTTATTTGATGTGACTGCCCCCCTTGATGTATGCAAATTATTTGTATTTATCTTATAAGTATTGGATATATTGTCTGCTATGCGCAGAGTGTTGGGCTCTGAGTTTTTAATTGTTTTTATGTGCATTCCTTAAATAAAGTTCATTATTCATCTTGCATGGAGTTGCACCTATTTTTTGTTACTTGGTTCAGTATGGACTTCTGTTTGGCATTCTAGTGTTGGTTTGGTCCATGAACATGGATTTGTTGTATTATATCATTATTGTGCTCAAATTGTTTTCAAAAGCTTACTCTTTGTCTTTGAAGCTAGTTAATAAATGGTATCATCCTGATCCAAAATTTCATGTTCCAAAACTGTCACCCAAAACAATTTTCTGATTGTCTGCAGTTGTTCTGGGTGGCATTAGTAAAAATTGGTGAACCTATAAGAAGTAATCTGGCACAGGTTTTATACTGATACAGTTATATTTCTGAACAACAGAGGGAGAAATTAGTAAATAGAGCTGGAAAAAGTGTTCCTAGGCAAAAGAAAATCAAACAACAAAAGATATCTATATCAAAACTGCATTTTTCTCAAACAGATTTTTCTTTAAGCGAACAGAAAATTGTTTTTTTACAGGAAAATATATGAGAAAAGGAAGCGATGAAGGAGATGATAAGAAGTTGAATTAACTTGTTTAAAGTAACCATTAACTTGCACATTTGCATTAATACTAGTTTAATAGGTTACTCTATAATAGGGGTCAGGAACGTTTTTGGCTGAGAGAGCCATAAACACCACATATTTACAAATAAATAACTGCAAAGTGGTGTGTGCATAATTATTCGGCCCCCTTTGATCTGAGTGCAGTCAGTTGCCCATAGACATTGCCTGATGAATGCTAATGACTAAATAGAGTGCACCTGTGTGTAATCTAATGTCAGTACAAATACAGCTGCTCTGTGACGGCCTCAGAGGTTGTCTAAGAGAATCTTGGGAGCAACAACACCATAAAGTCCAAAGAACACACCAGCAGGTCAGGGATAAAATTATTGAGAAATTTAAAGCAGGCTTAGGCTACAAAAAATTTCCAAAGCCTTGAACATCCCACGGAGCACTGTTCAAGCGATCATTCAGAAATGAAAGGAGTATTGCACAACTGTAAACCTACCAAGACAAGGCCGCCCACCTAAACTCACAGGCCGAACAAGATGAGCACTAATCAGAAATGCAGTCAAGCGGCCCATGGTGACTCTGGACGAGCTGCAGAGATCTACAGCTCAGGTGGGGGGATTTGTCCATAGGACAACTATTAGTTGTGCACTGCACAAAGTTGGCTCTTATGGAAGAGTGACAAGAAGAAAGCCATTGTTAACAGAAAAGCATAAGAAGTCCCGTTTGCCGTTTGCCACAAGCCATGTGGGGGACACAGCAAACATGTGGAAGAAAGGTGCTCTGGTCGGATGAGACCAAAATGGAACGTTTTGGCCAAAATACAAAACGCTATGTGTGGCAGAAAACTAACACTGCACATCACTCAGAACACACCATCCCCACTGTCAAATATGGTGGTGGCAGCATCATGCTCTGGGGGTGCTTCTCTTCAGCAGGGACAGGGAAGCTGGTCAAAGTTGATAGGAAGGTGGATGGAGACAAATACAGGGCAATCTTGGAAGAAAACCTCTTGAAGTCTGCAAAAGACTTGAGAATGGGGCGGAGGCTCACCTTCCAGCAGGACAACGACCCTAAACATAAAGCCAGGGCAACAATGGAATGGTTTAAAACAAAACATATCCATGTGTTAGAATGGCCCAGTCAAAGTCCAGATCTATATCCAATCGAGAATCTGTGGCAAGATCTGAAAACTGCTGTTCACAAACGCTGTCCATCTAATCTGACTGAGCTTGAGCTGTTTTGCAAAGAAGAATGGGCAAGGATTTCTCTAGATGTGCAAAGCTGGTAGAGACATACCCTAAAAGACTGGAAGCTGTAATTGCAGTAAAAGGTGGTTCTACAAAGTATTGACTCAGGGGGCTGAATAATTACGCACACCCCACTTTGCAGTTATTGATTTGTAAAAAAATGTTTGAAATAATGTATGATTTTTGTTACACTTCTCACGTGTACACCACTTTGTATTGGTCTTTCACGTGGAATTCCAATAAAATTGATTCGTGTTTGTGGCAGTAATGTGACAAAATGTGGAAAACTTCAAGGGGGCCAAATACTTTTGCAAGCCACTGTATATGGATTTCTGCACAAATTGGTCATAAAATGTGATCTGACTTTCATCTAAGTCACAACAATAGACAATCACAATCTAATTAAACTAACAGCACACAAATAATTAAATGTATCCATGTTTTATTGAACACATCATGTAAACATTTACAGTGCAGGTGGAAAAAGTATGTGAACCCCTAGACTAATTACATCTCCAAGTGCTAATTGGAGTGAGGTGTCAGCCAGCTGGAGTCCAATCAATAAGATGCGATTTGAGGTGTTGGTTACAGCTGCCCTACAAAAACACACACCAGTTTTGGGTTTGCTTTTCACAAGAAGCATTGTTTGATGTGAATGATGCCTCACACAAAATAGCTCTCAGAAGACCTACAACTAAGAATTGTTGACTTGCATAAAGCTGGAAAGGTTATAAAAGTATTTCCAAAAGCCTTGAAGTTCATCAATCCACAGTAAGACAAATTGTAAATTGAGAAAGTTCAGCACTGCTGCTACTCTCCCTAAGAGTGGCCATCCTGTAAAGATGATTGCAAGAGCACAGCGCAGAATGCTCAATGAAGTGAAGAAGAATCCTAAAGTGTCAGCATAAATCTTACAAAAGTCTCTGGCATATGCTAACATCCATGTTAGTGAATCTACGATACGTAAAACACAAAACAAAAATAGAGTTCATGGGAGGATACCACAGAGGAAGCCACTGCTGTCCAAAAAAACATTTCTGAATGTTTAAAGTTTGCAAAAGAGCACCTGAATGTTTCACAGCAGTACTGGCAAAATATTCTGTGGACCGATTAAACCAAAGTTTGTTTGGAAGAAACACACAACATTATGCGTGGAGAAAAAGAAGCACAGCACACCAACATCAAAACCTCATCCCAAATGTGAAGTGTGGTGGTGGGGACATCATGGTTTGGCGCTGCTTTGCTGCTTCAGAGCCTGGACTGATTGCTATCATCAAAGGAAAAATGAATTCCAAAGTTTATCAAGACATTTTGCAGGAGAACTTAAGGCCAACTGACCACCAACTGAAGATCAGCAGAAGACGGGTGTTGCACCAGGACAACGACCCAAAGCATAGAAGTAAATCAACAACAGAATGGCTTAAACAGAAGAAAATGTGCCTTTTGGAGTGGCCCAGTCAGAGTCCTGACCTCAACCCGATTGAGATGCTGTGGCATTGCCTCAAGAAAGCGATTTACACCAGACATCCCAAGAATATTGCTGAACTGAAACAGTTCTGTAAAGAGGAATGGTCAAGAATTATTCCTAAGCGTTGTGCACGTCTGATCGGCAACTACTGGAAACGTTTGATTGAAGTTTTTGCTGCCAAAGGAGGTTTAACCAGTTATTAAATCCAAGGGTTCACACACCTTTTCCACCTGCACTGTGAATGTTTATATGGTGTGTTCAATAAAAACATGGAAATATTTTATGTTATGACTTAGATGAAGATCAGATCAAATTTTATGACCAATGTGTGCAGAAGTCCACATAATTCCAAAGGGTTCACATACTTTCTCTCGCTACCACAGCAGTATCTCTTTGAATTTTTTCATATATACAGTATGTATTTACACAAAGCATACAACTATTTATGTTCTTATTTTATCTGCCTAGGTTTAAATAATATTCTATACATAAACCAAATTAATAAAAAATAATGTTAATAATAATCATAAAAATAAACAGTTAAAAGTTACAATTTCCAAAGGTAGTTACAGTTTTTAAATATTAACCTGGAGCCCCATATTGGAATAATGCACCAGCCCATGAAGTGTAGGATGAGGAAAGCCAACAGTTTTACATGCATGCAGAGTCTCTTACACTGGACAATATGAAAGCTTGTGTAGAAGACTGTAAACAGATTGTAACTAGCATCTTAATAGACCTGGGAGACATTTAACTGTGTGCCTTGCATAAAAATAAAAGCAAAGAGCTTTTCCCTCAGATAGTTATTTATTGACAGATTTCCCCATGTTGCAGAACTAATCTTTTTTAGACAGCCAATCAGTGCCAGAATTCGGCCAGGCAAGGGAGTTAGTGGCAGCTATAGAGAGAGATGTGAAGGTGTGCTGATACTGTTTAGAACAACAAGCTCTATAATTAGGCCTTAAGGGATTGTTTGTGAGGATTTCCACCTTATGTTGAAATTTAATCACTGTAAAATAGGAAGTTCAAAGTGCATGCCATGCTGTGAAGGTGGTAGCACTGAATGCTGCTCCACATCGCCAGGAATGTAAAAGGGATCTTTAAAACCTTTAATTTGAGATAATGATCATATAAAACACAACAGGACTTTTTCACTAAGCCGTGTTGCACTTCAGTGAAGCTCTGAGACATATTCATGGATTCCATGTGATTTATCTATCCAGAGGTACTTTTTATCTTTTATTGAAGTAAGTGTATTTTTTTCCTTAAATAATAAAAATGTTCACTCAAATAAAATCCAACTCCATCTACAAATGTAACTGTACCATCTGGGAGTCTAGTCAGAAGAGCATCCAAATGTTACTTTTTGTGTCTCATACAAAGCTTCTGAAGCTGAAAATATTGTAGAAAAATGTGAACATGTGAAGTTAAAGCCGCTCTCTAGGCACAATTTTTACAGTTATTTTTATATTATATAGACAGCTGCTGCTGCTTCTCTGTCCCTCCCCTGTCCTTGACAGATAGAAGGACAGAAAGAAACATCACTCACTGTGTGTACTAGAGGGGGCCAAATGGCCATGTGGACTGGTCCCACCTGTTTGGTTAGGAATCAGCCATTTTAGCATGTCCATCGCTCTTGTGGCCAGTCGTGTTTGCTGCCCTATACCGTTTGGTCCACAGATCATCGAGCACCAGGTCGGTGCTCGATGATCTGTGGACCAAACGGTATAGGGCAGCAAACGGAATCTTGCTTGTTGCAAAGTGCACTTAACTATGACAATAACTATGCTAACATAGTTATTGTCATGACTAGATAACTGAATATATACAGTGAGTGAGCAAAATATTTGAGGTACCCTCTAATAACGGTTGCACCTTCAGCTCTGATCAGAGCCGATATTTTTCTTGGCAGGGACTCAACAAGATGACATAATGGCAGCTCTAAGTTAGGTCAAATTGGGTGGTGGTGTTCCCAAGCTTTGTAGTGACTTCCCACATGTACATAATAGGACTGAGGTCAAGGGACTGAGCTGGTCATGAAAACTGGTTAAAATCTGATTGATGTTCCTCAATCCAATTTAAGACTGATTGAGCGCGGTGGCAAGGGCCCACAACAGGCGTCTTTTCCTATTTTTCTGTGATACCAAAGACACTCTTGATGCTATCCTGCAGCTAAAGCCCATCCTTTGCAAAGTCTGTCTTGTTTTGCATTGGGATTTGCTTTGTGATGCACCTGCATTGAATTCAGCTGTAATTTATGGAGATGTTGCCCTTCTGTTGCTGCGGGCTATGCATGCTACTTGCCTCTCTCCTCTTGCATCCACCAGCCTTTTTCGACCAGAATAGTCCTTATTGCTTGAAATTTTTGTTCCTTAACTGCCATCCTCTAAACACCCAAGGTACTGTTTCCTGGAAAAATCCTAAAAGAGTTGTTGTTTCAGAGATGCTAGCTAACAGCTCTTCTTGCACTGACAATTATCCCTTGTTCAAAGTCACTTGAATCTTTCGTCTTACCCATTGTGATATTAACTTCCATGATAACTACATTGTCCGATGCTGAACGTTCCTCAAAGAGGAACTGTCGCGAAAATCTTAAAATGTAACACACATACAAATAAGAAGTATGTTTCTTCCTAAGTAAAATGAGCCATAAATGACTTTTCTCCTATGTTGCTGGCATTTACAGTAAGTAGTAGAAATCTGACATTACCTACAGGTTTTGGGCTAGTCCATCTCTCCACAGGGGATTCTCAGCATGACCTTTATTCTTTATAAAGGCACTCCCTAAAAAAGATTTATACAAAGATGCTGACCAGCCTCCCTGCTCATCATACACTTTTTTTGGCAGATGGATGGAGCAACTGCCAGAATCTTCAAAAATCCATATATTTAAAAGCTCATATAAAACTTACAGTTATGAGAATTCACACTAACCATATATTAGCTTGGGGTTAGTGTAAAAAATATAATTACAGTTTTCAGTTCTCAGAATTAGAATCCGCAAAATTCAGGATTCATTTGGAATTGTGCATGACATTTTTAAATTTCTTTGTATTCGAAATAATTCAGTCATTCCCACCAACCCTTGTGGCGGGCAGGGCTGGAATGTACTGTATCTAGGCTGTTAAAAGTGACACTGAAGCGAAAACAAACCTTATGATTTAATGAATTGCATGTGTATTATATGTGTATTATTTTCAGATAATTAATAGAACATTAGTATCAAAGAAATGAGTCTCATATTTTTATTTTCAGTTATATAGTCTTTTTGGTGTTTTTTTTAAATTTTAATAACATTGCATCACCACACACTGTATGAAACAGAGCAGAGTTAATAACCATTTGAACTGCCCTGCGTAAAATGTGAAGCTGTGTTTTACTGTTTCTTTGATGTATAAGTGCATTAGAAAATAGGACTGTTTCCGACCCAAGTTGGGTCAGAGAGCTCAGAGAAGATCTTTTGCATAGATAACAAGTAAAGTTTCCTAACTCTTCCTGTACTGGAAACAATTTCAGACTCTGTTTTTTACTACCTATGTTCTATTTCTTAGCTTTACTACACATGCAATTCATTATATCATAAGTTTATTTTCACTTCAGACTTCCTTTAACCTGCCTGGCGTTCTATTAAGATCGCCAGGCAGGCTGCGGGAGGGTTTTTTTTTAATAAAAAAAAAACTATTTCATGCAGCCAACTGAAAGTTGGCTGCATGAAAGCCCACTAGAGGGCGCTCCGGAGGCGATCTTCCGATCGCCTCCGGCGCCCAGAATAAACAAGGAAGGCCGCAATGAGCGGCCTTCCTTGTTTTGCTTATATCGTCGCCATAGCGACGAGCGGAGTGACGTCATCGACGTCAGCCGACGTCGTGACGTCAGCCGCCTCCGATCCAGCCCTTAGCGCTGGCCGGAACTTTTTGTTCCGGCTGCGCAGGGCTCAGGCGGCTAGGGGGGCCCTCTTTCGCCGCTGCTCGCGGCGAATCGCCGCAGAGCGGCGGCGATCAGGCAGCACACGCGGCTGGCAAAGTGCCGGCTGCGTGTGCTGCTTTTTATTTCACCCAAATCGGCCCAGCAGGGCCTGAGCGGCAGCCTCCGGCGGTACTGGACGAGCTGAGCTCGTCCAGACCGCCCAGCAGGTTAAATGTATGAATCTATACACAAATACCACAGTATACTGATTTCCATAACTACTCAAAGCATATTATGATCAAGGGCAAAATAATTTCACCATTCACCTTTTCATAAAAAGACACCCTACATTTATCTGAGCCGAGAGACAAAAATATGCCTCCGCTCAGAAATTACATTAAAATAGTGTGTTGTTATGACAGGCAGTCATTGTGACTGCTGGCGAAGTAGCTGCGGAATATTTGACATTCCGTAAGAATGAAGTGTCACATTAGTTTATGCAGTTGTCCCCTCCAAGTGTGGCGCCTAGCGCAATAAACATTTACTGTTAATGCAGCACAATGGGACAAATAGAAGAAAATGAGACAGGTGAGAGCCAAACAGATACAGTTCATTTGAAATGCATATCGAGCCAATAATGCCTGAAATATGCTTCTGGCTTGAAGTCTGAAAAGAAAGAAACAACTGGAATTGAAAAAAAAAATCAGGAAAAAGACTCCTAGTTCAATAACTTATCATTTTCAGGAAGCTATTTACCATCTCTCATTTTCTCAGTACAATGGAAGATATGCAGATACCTAAATTCCTGTCCTCTGAACAATGTACAACAGCAGAGGAATTACCTTTTACTATCATTTCATATGCAATTTCATAAGGCATAACTACAGTTATCAAATTCAATGCAAACTGCTACAGAGCTTAATGGAACACACACACAAGTTCAAAAAAAAAACACACCTCACAGGCCACCAATGACTTACCGGATATATTGATTTCTCTATTCAGTAAAATTACAAAGCATTTTAGAGGTAGATAGATTCTGAAAAATAATGCATCTAACTTCCTTTCTTATAAATGAGAACAAGAATATGGATAGACATGTGTCTGCACAGAACACAGGCATATTTTGTTCTGGCTGTGTGGATTACAACCAGTAATAGTCGGAAAAAGGTTTCACCAACATAATTTGTGTGACATACCCTGGGGGTACACTTGGGGACACATGTGGGCCAATGCCATAGGAAGCAACTTGCTGGAGCAGCGGGGGTGCGGAAGGGGGAGCAGAAGGGGGAACAGTGCACTTTTTCCTGAATGTTTTTTAGATTTAACCCCCATCCCCACCCACCCACACCTTGCTTAACAGTCAGAATACCAGAGCCGAATCAAGTAGGAGAAACGGGGGCAGGCATGTACTGGCAGCTGGCCTGATGCCCACTGCTTCCCCCGTTTTCCTCTGCCCCCCTCGTTTCATACCTAAATGCCCCCCCCCCAAGGAACAGCCTCTTCTGGGTTGCCAGAGTCTGGCATTAGTGTGCAGTAGCTGGCTCGGCTGGGCGCGTCCTATAGCATGCGCCCGTGACCAGGAGCACTTTGAACATACGCATGACATAGTCGTGATGTCATGCACATGTGCAGTGCACTCCCGACCGTGGGAGCGCAATGTAAGAACCACATAGCTGGACCAGTGCCTATCCAGTAATGCCCGATTCCGGTGACCAGGAAGAGCGTGCCGGAAAGGGGGGGGGGGCGGGTATTTAGCTATGAAAGGAGGGGGGGCAGAGGAGAACAGGGGGAGTGGTGGAAATCAGGACAGCTGCCAGTACATGCCTGCTCCCCCTGTTTCTACTACTTGATTCGGCTCTGGTATCCTTTAAATCTGGCTTCTTAGTTGCTGAAACGCATCTGAGTCTCCTGATTGCGTTGCAAGGATTTGCTTTTAAACCAGATGGGGTTGAGGAGAAGGGAAGCACAGACAGGCCCAAATCACAGTTAGGGATGAGCTTCCACTTTCCGCACAATTCCCTTTTCTGTGTTCTGACTGGAAATTGGCTTTCCGTGGTGGACAACGGTATGCAGAAATTGGTATTCTGTGGAAATACCGCGTTACTGAGACTCATAAATTGTAGGCCAATCACAAGACTTGGAAACATTGGACCAATAAGAGAATCAGTATTGTGCCGTGGTAATCAGATTAACATGGAAATTTTAGGTCAATCAGAGAATGCAGAAGTTTACAGTGATTGCTGGATTCTGCACAGTACCATTAATTAACTTTATTGACAAACATTCTTTCTGCACAAAATGGTAATCAGTAATTCTGTTTTCCACAGATTTCCACGGAAAACGATTAGCCATCAGATAATAACTTTTTAATTGATATTAATAACTCTAACGCTCTTGATAGTAGTCTTCATTTAAAGTTATTATTTTTAACTGGATGAATTGCTATTTTTATTTTCAAATCCATTGATATTTACATATAAACACATCGCAGTATAATACATTTTAGTTATATTTAAAATGTAATGCAGTGCACAGTCCGATCCTGCACAAAGTGTATTATAGTTAGTTAACGTTAAGAGTACTGTACTTTAAAGGTACAAATTAGCTAACATTAATATTGTTATGATTTTTTTTTTAAACTCCAATCCTGCACAGTCACAGTGTATTAATGTTAGTTAACGTTCACAATACTGAACATAACTTGCACAAAGTTGATAACGTTAGTTTACGTTTACAGTACTGCACATTACTTGAAAAAAGTTGATAACATTAATAACGTTAATATTGTTTTTTTAAATCCTCGATCTGCAACATCTTTAGAATTTTTGGCAGTGCTACATTAAATCCATTCATCGTTTTGCAGTTAAATAACATCTGCAGTTTGGGTTATGTAGGGCACTATTGATAAATAACGTTACTGTGCGCAATAATGTCTGCTGTTTGGCATATGAACGGCACTATTGTTAAATAACGTTACTGTATGCAGTTTTTCCTCTTTTTTCCCCTCTTTGCCATTATTATGCAGTACTAACTACTTTTTAATGCGGCGCCATTTTTATGCATCAGCGCTGTGTGCCATTATTCTCTGATCCGTTATTCACAGTGCAGAGGCAGGCTGGCAGCATTTAAATATATAATGAGAGAGAACTCAGTGGCCATTGGCCAATTTATATAGCTGTGATATATCATTGATAAGTATTTTACACTGATTGTTCCTGCACTTTTGCTTTCATTCCCTATTCAAGGGGACCAAAAACACTCCACCCCCATATTCAAATCATTTACATGCCTCAAAAACCCAGTGTCCTCAATATGGGAAGACAGTAAAGACTCTAAACCTGTTATTAAAAGCCTGCCACTGGACTTTGGGCAGAATGTAAATAATGGGCATCTTAGGGTAAACATTCAAATATGTATATTCTTTATATTCTTCTTTATTAATTATTGCACCACATTCCATAGCCTCCTTAAAAGTATTTTTAAATCTTTCTCTATGTTATTTACAGTATCTTATTCCTGGTAACCTTCTCAAATGTTGGCACATCTCCCAGGGCCTATTAATGTCATTAATACAGTCCCTTTCTGTAAGATTTCTGTAATACCATCATACTACCACCAAGGCCGAATTTATACGTTTTGTGTCCTAGGCCAAGTATCTTGTGGCTTCTCCTTGTGCAGCAATACCCCTCCCATTCCAGGTGCAGACCCCTCTTCCATGTGTATCATCCATGTACTATAGCCCCTCTCTGTCATGAACTTGGGCATCAGTTTCCATTTTCATATGTTCTTCCCCATTTTCTGCCTCCTCTTTCATATGTAACAACCCCTCTTTCATGTTCAGGTGCCCCAATGGGTTGCAGCTGCCCAAGGCCTGGGCCAATGTGACCTCTCCAGCAATACGGCCATTACTACTACACTTGTCTGGAGGGCAAAAGCTCTGAGATTCTCCGCTCCAGAGGTAGAAGACTGAACTGAGATTGTGCATCTGCTTTGGAATCAAAAGATTGTAGGCTTGGTTCCAGCTCCTGGCAGAATGTCATCTGTGGGGTCAGTAAGAACAAGGGGTGATGATGGTTACAGTTGCCTATATTACACATGGAAACACCTCATCAACAAAAAAGTTAACAATGTCATAAAATGCTTTATTTTATTTATTTTATTTGTTGTATTTATAAAGCGCCAACATATTACGCTTTATGAAAGCATTTTTTAATACAAGATATATAAAGAAATGTATGCTCTCCCTATTACACAAATGATAATAGGATAGCAATACAATAGCATTTTTTTTTGTCCTTTAATGCTGAAACAAACTTTCGGAGCATTAAAAGACAGATGCCTGCTATGGAGGACTGCTGAACTCTGTAACATTTGGGGGTTTGAAATAAAAAGCTGTTACACAGTATTGACGGGAAGGCACTAGAAAGCATCAACACTGCTAGGGACGTTGGAAATTTGGCACGTTGTATGTCGCATGTTACTCTTGCCCACTTTTGTCCACCCGCCACAACTACCTTTCCCCACAAGGCTGATTTTGTTTTCTCCCTCCCCCCCCCCCCCACCCAAGAAAGATGGCTCCAGAGTTCCTTTTGTATCCATATTAACCAGTTTACTGCCACAATAAAGTATATGTACACCTTGACAGACTTAATTTCTGCGCCTGGGGTGTAGATATACCATCCCCGCCATGACCCCGTTCACTCATGCACATGACCGCGCATACTCGCCGCCGCCTGTTAGCCCGGAGATCAATAAATGGGAATGCAGTTCCCATTCATTGATCTAAGTCTCCATTGCAATGATCACTGGCTTCAATGAGAAGCCGCGTCATTGTGAAAAAAAGAAAGTTACACGTCCACGCTTTACTTCCTATAAGCGTACTAATAGTATGCTTGCAGGACGCTTAGTTAAGAAATTACTAAGGACATCTTTTGGCCAAATAGTAATATTACACCTACATACATTTATTTTAATTAATAAATTATTTATTAAAATAATTAGCTGCTATGAGACCCTGGAGCAGCGGGGGGCCCACTGGGTACTTCATTTATTCACATTAACTGTCTTGTGTTTCTCCACCCTCTGACTTTGTCTCAGTGCCCATGAATTATGTGCAGTGTTGATTGCATGAGAATGTAAATTGTCCAATTAAGTCCTATTCATAGGGCAGTTAGCATTGCTTAAGAGTGCCTCTATTTAAAGGGGCCCCATGAAAGTTTTTCTATGGGCCCCATGATCTCTAGCTACGCCACTGCTTACACATAATTTAGAAATTAACTTCTTACCTCCCACACTCTCCCATAGTTAACCAAATTAAAGTTTTGCATTAAAAAAATACATTAATAGTTACCTTAAGGACAAAACTGTTTTAATATGTACAGTATGTCAAGAGGGCATATTACAGTTATTTTTTTAAATTATGGGCTTGCAAATAGTGATGGACTCAAAACTGAAAAAATGCACCTTTATTTGCAAATAAAATATTGGCGTCATACATTGTGATAGGGACATCATTTAAATGGTGTAATAACCGTGACAAACGGGCACGTGAAATATGTGGGTTTTAACCACTTCCGGGTTTCGGGTGGTTTTGCTGATCTGTGCTGCAGGGGCTCTTCAGCCCGCAGCACAGATCAGATAGCAGCCAGGGCGATCAGACTTCCCCCCTTTTTTCTCCACTAGGGGGATGTCCTGCTGGGGGGTCTGATCACCACCGGCTGTTTGCGCTTGTGGGGGGGCTCTTCAAAGCCCCCCTCCGCAGCGCTTTCTGGCCTCCTTCCCCTTCCCTCCCTGTCCCTTCCCCTGTGAGCGGTGCAGGACGGAAATCCGTCCTGCGCCGCCTCAGATAGGCTTCAGCCTATCAGATGCCGGAGATCCCCGGCCAATCAGAGGCCGGGGATCGCCGATCTCCTCTACAGCGCTGCTGCGCAGCAGCGCCGTATGTATGTAAACAGCGGGGAAGACCTTCCCCGCGTGTTTACATTTACCCTGCGAGCCACGATCGGAGGCTCGCAGGGTGTTCACGGAGACACCCTCCGTGAACTGACATGGAACCCATGGAAACCACTTCAGGATTCAGGGGCGTACTTATGCGTACGCAGAATCCTGAAGTGGTTAATCATGGTAGCATGTATTTTTTAAAACTATTATGGCTAAAAAAATTAAGAAATAATGCATTTTTACCATTTTTTTGTATTATTATTCATGTTAAAATGCATTTAGAATAAAATAATTCTTAGCATTATGTACCACCCAAAAAAAGCCTAATTGGTGGCGAAAATAACAAGATATAGATCATTTTGTTGTGATGAGTAGTGATAAAGTTATTGACAAATGAATGGAAGGAGTGCTTAAAGGTGAAAATTGCTCTGGTGCCCAAGGGGAAAAACCCCTCAGTTGTGAAGTGGTTTATGTGGTTTAGAGGGTGAAGAGCACAGTTGACTGAATTTCAGAAACAAGTTGAATATTTGAACATTATATTCCTGTAATTTCAGCAGTCCTGTGGAACTCTGGCAGTTAATTCAACATTAAAGGGAAGCTGAAGCGAGTACAATTATTTAAAATAAACATATAATGTACCTGCAAATGAATATTACATACTAACCTCACTGTCAGTTCCTCTAAGAAGCTCACCATTTTCTGTGACATAGGCAGCCTTTTCTCAGATCTGGCTCATTTAACCATTTCAGCCGCCCAGACGTGTCCAGACGGCTGCTCTGCTGTGGTGCCGCGCTTCGGCACGCTCCCGCGCGCGATCGGGGGCGTGCCCCCGTGTACCCATGCTGTCCCCCGGTAGCCCTGGGATTAGTGAACGGGAACATGGTTCCCGTTCACCGTTCCATGTCCCCAGCACAAAAAACGATGCTCTTTTACCAGAGGCCGCAGTTTTTCAACAAAAAGTTTCCCCGTCCTCCTTGTGCTTCCGGTTAGCGAGAAGCACAAGATTAAAAAAAAACTCAAGGTGGCCATCTTGTGCTTGTGGCCAAATAGTAAAACTACATCTACAAACATTTTTGAAGGGAATTTACACAGATTTTAACATTTAAAATGAACTGTTTATTTCCCACACCAAAATGTTACCCAAATAAAATTTTTAATGGAAAAAAAATTACAATTGGAAAAAAAATTACAATTAAAAAAAACAAAAAAACAAAAACATAAATAGTTACCTAAGGGTCTGAATGTTTTAAATATGCATGTGAAGGGGGTATACTACGAAATTGTTTTTAAATTATAAGCTTGTAAATAGTTAAAATAAAATATTGGCGCCATACATTGTGATAAGGACAAAATTTAAATGGTGTCATAACCGAGACAAATGGGCAAATGAAATACATAGGTTTTAATTATGGTAGCATGGCTTATTTTAAAGCTATAATGGACAAAAACTGAGAAATAATGAATTTTTTCCATTTTTTTCTTATTAATCCTGTTAAAATGCATATATAAAAAAATAATTCTTAGCAAAATGTACCACCCAAAGAAAACCTAATTAGTGGCGGAAAAAACAAGATATAGATCAATAACTTGTGATAAGTAGTGATGACGTTATTAGCGAATGAATGGGAGGTGAAAATTGCTCTGATGCATAAGGTGAAAAATCCCCGTGGGCTGAAATGGTTAATAATGTTTTCTTTTATTCACTAAGAGCCCTTTTACTCTTAATCAGTTGGTGTGCGTTAGTGTGCATTAGTACATGTTGGTGCGCGTTAGTATGTGGTTTTTCCATAGCAGTGCATTGTGAAAAAGATTTCAGTTAAAACTTGTTAATTGTGAAAGGTGCCATAAGAAAACATGGGCATTACTTTGAAAATCAGTTTTCTTTCAGTTATAACTGAGAGCAACTGATTAAGTGTAAAAGGGCCCTAAGGTTTTACCTTTTGAGTTTTTTGTTTGTTTGTTTACATTACTTGTAGCTTTAGTATACAGTGTATTCCATGTATTGCAGCAGAAACGCAAACATTTTTATGCAAGTTATTTCCTTGTGGAGGCCTAGTTATCCACAGTGTAAAGCAAGTTTGTGTGTCAGTCTAGAGCAGTGAGATGAATAATTAATCATTCATTTTCAGTCATATTTTTATGGCTGGGTTTAATGTAAATCGTCCCTTGGTAGATGCTAATCACTGTATATTTTAACTCTGAGATACTGTAATTTACTGTTTAATGTTTGCAAATTATATTAACATAGAGCAACAAGCCCCTTATCTCTGAGATTATTTTGATATAGAAAGTGTAAATGATATCCCAAATATGTAATACATTTTCATTATGCATGTATATGTTTTCTCTTTCCACTTTATAATCATGATCTGTACATTTAAACTACACCATCCACAAGGCAAAATGTTTTGAAATAAGACAGAATGGCTAATACATATACTGTATGTCCCTTTTTCATCTGTGCAGATTCTATCCTGAAGTCAATAATAAATCTGATTTTATGACCACTTCCTGTTTCCACTAGCAGAACAGACACATTTTAAAGGATACCCGAAGTGACATGTGACATGATGAGATAGACATGTGTATGTACAGTGCCTAGCACACAAATAACTATGCTGTGTTCCTTTTTTTCTTTCTCTGTCTGAAATAGTTAAATATCAGGTATGTAAGTGGCTGACTCAGTCCTGACTCAGACAGGAAGTGACTACAGTGTGACCCTCACTGTTAAGAAATTCCAACTATGAGACATTTTCCTAGCAGAAAATGGCTTCTGAAAGTAAGAAAGAGATAAAAAGGGTAATTTCTTATCAGTGAGGGTCACACTGTAGTCACTTCCTGTCTGAGTCAGGACTGAGTCAGCCACTTACATACCTGATATTTAACTCTTTCAGACAGAGAAAGTAAAAAAGGAACACAGCATACTTATTTGTGTACTAGGCACTGTACATACAAATGTCTATCTCATAATGTCACATGTCACCTCGGGTATCCTTTAGCACACCTTGTATAAAAAAAACTGTGATTATGTTCCCCGACACTTGAAAAAGCTCCAATAAATCACATTTTAACCTTTTAGCAGACAAACAAAGTTAGGCCTAGTTCACATCATTTAGCGGGGATGGCCGTGCGATCGGAACGCAACACGTACGATCACACGCCATCTGCGCTACTATGCACTGCTGATCCCATTCATTACAGTGAATTGGTCAGCGCTGCAATTCCCAATAAATGCATGCAGCCGTGCGATAGCGCATCACACTGCTGTGCAGCGCATATGATGGGAACTGTAAAAGGGCTGTCTATGCCCTTCTGCGGTTCTTGCGTGTCGCGCACTATACGTGGTGCCGAAATGCGCATGGCACCATGTACAGTCCTAACGAGCCCTAAAACTTTTTTTAGCTTCAGAGCAGAATTTTTCCTGCCGCTGGGGAAGTGTGCCTTTCCCGACCTGGCAGGCTATACAGGGTATGCAGAGACACTGGACTGGCTTCCTCTCTTCATCCACCCGCCGCACTGCACTCCCGGCATCCCTTTCTGACTTCCGATCACATGTTATTGCATGTGATCATTGCTCAGAAGAAGTGTCAGTGGTGCAGCGGGGGTGATGGAAGTGACTCTAATTTATGCATATTTCTTGCAACTGCATTTCACATTTATTATTAGCTTAAGAAATGCATTAGAAATGATAATGTGAAAAAATATATGGAATTTAACATTCATTACTTTTTTTTTGCACAATTCATTAATTTACTCATATAAGCACCAGAGAGATGTTTCACTATGAGGAGAATAGGAATTTGTTCTTAGAGATAAGGGGGAAACTAACTCAAACTAAAGGTGTAAAGAATGTTTCCCACGGGAATGAGACCTTGATTCCTCAGGCAACAATTCAGGGTTGAGAGCTGTGCAGACACATTTAGGAGACTGTATACATGATAGGCCTCATTCACACTAGAGCGCTTCTGTCCGCTTTTCAGCAATGCGTATCAATTAGTGTTGGGCGAACAGTGTTCGCCACTGTTCGGGTTCTGCAGAACATCACCCTGTTCGGGTGATGTTCGAGTTCGGCCGAACACCTGATGGTGTTCGGCCTAACTGTTCGGCCATATGGCCGAACTAAGAGCGCATGGCCGAACGTTACCCGAACGTTCGGCTAGCGCTGTGATTGGCCGAACGGGTCACGTGTAGTGTTGGGCGAACATCTAGATGTTCGGGTTCGGGCCGAACATGGCCGCGATGTTCGGGTGTTCGAGCCGAACTCCGAACATAATGGAAGTCAATGGGGACCCGAACTTTCGTGCTTTGTAAAGCCTCCTTATATGCTACATACCCCAAATTTACAGGGTATATGCACCTTGGGAGTGGGTACAAGAGGAAAAAAAAATTAGCAAAAAGAGCTTATAGTTTTTGAGAAAATCGATTTTAAAGTTTCAAAGGGAAAACTGTCTTTTAAATGCGGGAAATGTCTGTTTTCTTTGCACAGGTAACATGCTTTTTGTCGGCATGCAGTCATAAATGTAATACATATAAGAGGTTCCAGGAAAAGGGACCGGTAACGCTAACCCAGCAGCAGCACACGTGATGGAACAGGAGGAGGGTGGCGCAGGAGGAGAAGGCCACGCTTTGAGACACAACAACCCAGGCCTTGCATGAGGACAAGAAGCGTGCGGATAGCAATTTGCATTTTGTCGCCATGCAGTCATAAATGTAATACAGATGAGAGGTTCAATAAACAGGGACCGGAAACGCTAACCCATCACAGATGTTCATTGTTCATGTTACTTGGTTGGGGTCCGGGAGTGTTGCGTAGTCGTTTCCAATCCAGGATTGATTCATTTTAATTTGAGTCAGACGGTCTGCATTTTCTGTGGAGAGGCGGATACGCCGATCTGTGACAATGCCTCCGGCAGCACTGAAACAGCGTTCCGACATAACGCTGGCTGACGGGCAAGCCAGCACCTCTATTGCGTACATTGCCAGTTTGTGCCAGGTGTCTAGCTTCGATACCCAATAGTTGAAGGGTGCAGATGGATTGTTCAACACAGCTACGCCATCTGACATGTAGTCCTTGACCATCTTCTCCAGGCGATCGGTGTTGGAGGTGGATCTGCACGCTTGCTGTTCTGTGTGCTGCTGCATGGGTGTCAGAAAATTTTCCCACTCCAAGGACACTGCCGATACCATTCCCTTTTGGGCACTAGCTGCGGCTTGTGTTGTTTGCTGCCCTCCTGGTCGTCCTGGGTTTGCGGAAGTCAGTCTGTCGGCGAACAACTGGCTAGAGGAGGGGGAGGATGTCAATCTCCTCTTTAAAGTCTCCACAAGGGACTGTTGGTATTTTTCCATTTTGCCCTGTCGGACTCTTTCTTCAAGCAGTTTTGGAACATTGTGTTTGTACCGTGGATCCAGAAGGGTATAAACCCAGTAATTGGTATTGTCCAGAATGCGCACAATGCGTGGGTCGCGTTCAATGCAGTCCTAGGCCGAAGAGGTCATAGCCTAGGGTCACAAAAACCTGTTTATTTGGGCTATTTCAATGGTAGTGGTGGTGACGTACATAAATCTCAGCCATGGCCGTTAGCAACGTCTGAATTTCACGAAATGTCTCATGCAGGTAGAAGACATATTGTTAGACTTGGATTCCAAAGATGGGGTCCCTACATCTCTGCAAACCAGAGTTACAGGGGTCCAAAATTGGTAAAATCCCCCATAGGCTTTCATTGGGCCTCCTATTTACAGTTCCAAAATCTCACATCTTTTCAAAGGGCAATTGATCAGCAGTGGCAAATTTTCTAGCATTGTAGGGACCCTTAGGGGGAACATGACTGGTGAGTTTCGGGCCCCTAGGCCGAAGAGGTCATAGCCTAGGGTCACAAAAACCTGTTTATTTGGGTTATTTCAATGGTAGTGATGGTGACGTACATAAATCTCAGCCATGGCCGTTAGCAACGTCTGAATTTCACGAAATGTCTCATGCAGGTAGAAGACATATTGTTAGACTTGGATTCCAAAGATGGGGTCCCTACATCTCTGCAAACTAGAGTTACAGGGGTCCAAAATTGGTAAAATCCCCCATAGACTTTCATTGCCTCCCTATTTCACTTTCCAAAATCTCACATCTTTTCAAAGGGCAATGGCTCAGCAGTACCAAATTTTCTAGCATTGTAGGGACCATTAGGGGGAACATGACTGGTGAGTTTCGGGCCCCTAGGCCAAAGAGGTCATAGCCTAGGGTCACAAAAACCTGTTTATTTGGGCTATTTCAATGGTAGTGATGGTGACGTACATAAATCTCAGCTATGGCCGTTAGCAACGTCTGAATTTCACGAAATGTCTCATGCAGGTAGAAGACATATTGTTAGACTTGGATTCCAAAGATGGGGTCCCTACATCTCTGCAAACCAGAGTTACAGGGGTCCAAAATTGGTAAAACCCCCCTTAGACTTTCATTGCCTCCCTATTTCACTTTCCAAAATCTCACATCTTTTCAAAGGGCAATGGCTCAGCAGTACCAAATTTTCTAGCATTGTAGGGACCCTTAGGGGGAACATGACTGGTGAGTTTCGGGCCCCTAGGCCAAAGAGGTCATAGCCTAGGGTCACAAAAACCTGTTTATTTGGGCTATTTCAATGGTAGTGATGGTGACGTACATAAATCTCAGCTATGGCCGTTAGCAACGTCTGAATTTCACGAAATGTCTCATGCAGGTAGAAGACATATTGTTAGACTTGGATTCCAAAGATGGGGTCCCTACATCTCTGCAAACCAGAGTTACAGGGGTCCAAAATTGGTAAAATCCCCCATAGACTTTCATTGCCTCCCTATTTCACTTTCCAAAATCTCACATCTTTTCAAAGGGCAATGGCTCAGCAGTACCAAATTTTCTAGCATTGTAGGGACCCTTAGGGGGAACATGACTGGTGAGTTTCGGGCCCCTAGGCCAAAGAGGTCATAGCCTAGGGTCACAAAAACCTGTTTATTTGGGCTATTTCAATGGTAGTGATGGTGACGTACATAAATCTCAGCTATGGCCGTTAGCAACGTCTGAATTTCACGAAATGTCTCATGCAGGTAGAAGACATAATGTTAGACTTGGATTCCAAAGATGGGGTCCCTACATCTCTGCAAACCAGAGTTACAGGGGTCCAAAATTGGTAAAATCCCCCGTAGGCTTTCATTGGGCCTACTATTTACCGTTCCAAAATCTCACACCATTTCAAAGGGCAATGGCTCAGCAGTGGCAAAACTCACCAGTCATGATCCCCCTAAGGGTCCCTACAATGCTAGAAAATTTGGTACTGCTGAGCCATTGCCCTTTGAAAAGATGTGAGATTTTGGAAAGTGAAATAGGGAGGCAATGAAAGTCTATGGGGGATTTTACCAATTTTGGACCCCTGTAACTCTGGTTTGCAGAGATGTAGGGACCCCATCTTTGGAATCCAAGTCTAACAATATGTCTTCTACCTGCATGAGACATTTCGTGAAATTTCAGACGTTGCTAACGGCCATAGCTGAGATTTATGTACGCCACCATCACTACCATTGAAATAGCCCAAATAAACAGGTTTTTGTGACCCTAGGCTATGACCTCTTTGGCCTAGGGGCCCGAAACTCACCAGTCATGTTCCCCCTAAGGGTCCCTACAATGCTAGAAAATTTGGTACTGCTGAGCCATTGCCCTTTGAAAAGATGTGAGATTTTGGAAAGTGAAATAGGGAGGCAATGAAAGTCTATGGGGGATTTTACCAATTTTGGACCCCTGTAACTCTAGTTTGCAGAGATGTAGGGACCCCATCTTTGGAATCCAAGTCTAACAATATGTCTTCTACCTGCATGAGACATTTCGTGAAATTCAGACGTTGCTAACGGCCATAGCTGAGATTTATGTACGTCACCATCACTACCATTGAAATAGCCCAAATAAACAGGTTTTTGTGACCCTAGGCTATGACCTCTTCGGCCTAGGGGCCCGAAACTCACCAGTCATGTTCCCCCTAAGGGTCCCTACAATGCTAGAAAATTTGGTACTGCTGAGCAATTGCCCTTTGAAAAGATGTGAGATTTTGGAACTGTAAATAGGAGGCCCAATGAAAGCCTATGGGGGATTTTACCAATTTTGGACCCCTGTAACTCTGGTTTGCAGAGATGTAGGGACCCCATCTTTGGAATCCAAGTCTAACAATATGTCTTCTACCTGCATGAGACATTTCGTGAAATTCAGACGTTGCTAACGGCCATGGCTGACATTTATGTACGTCACCATCACTACCATTGAAATAGCCCAAATAAACAGGTTTTTGTGACCCTAGGCTATGACCTCTTCGGCCTAGGGGCCCGAAACTCACCAGTCATGTTCCCCCTAAGGGTCCCTACAATGCTAGAAAATTTGCCACTGCTGAGCAATTGCCCTTTGAAAAGATGTGAAATTTTGGAAAGTGAAATAGGAAGGCAATGAAAGCCTATGGGGGATTTAACTAATTTTGGACCCCTGTAACTCTGGTTTGCAGAGATGTAGGGACCCCATCTTTGGAATCCAAGTCTAACAATATGTCTTCTACCTGCATGAGACATTTCGTGAGATTCAGATGTTGCTAACGGCCATGGCTGAGATTTATGTACGTCACCATCACTACCATTGAAATAGCCCAAATAAACAGGTTTTTGTGACCCTAGGCTATGACCTCTTCGGCCTAGGGGCCTGAAACTCACCAGTCATGTTCCCCCTAAGGGTCCCTACAATGCTAGAAAATTTGCCACTGCTGAGTAATTGCCCTTTGAAAAGATGTGAGATTTTGGAACTGTAAATAGTAGGCCCAATGAAAGCCTATGGGGGATTTTACCAAATTTGGAGCCCTGTAACTCTGGTTTGCAGAGATGTAGGGAACCCATCTTTGGAGCCCAAGTCTAACAATATGTCTTCTACCTGCATGAGACATTTCGTGAGATTCAGACGTTGCTAACGGCCATTGCTGCGATTTATGTACGTCAGACTCGCCACCATTGAAATTGCCCAAATAAACAGGTTTTGTGACCCTAGGCTATGACCTCTTTGGCCTAGGACTGCATTGAACGCGACCCACGCATTGTGCGCATTCTGGACAACACCAATTACTGGGTTTATACCCTTCTGGATCCACGGTACAAACACAATGTTCCAAAACTGCTTGAAGAAAGAGCCAGACAGGTCAAAAAGGAAGAATACCAGCAGGCCCTTGTGGAGACTTTAGAGAGGAGATTGACATCCTCCCCCTCCTCTAGCCAGTTGTACGCCGACAGACTGACTTCCGCAAACCCAGGACGACCAGGAGGGCAGCAAACAACACAAGCCGCAGCTAGTGCCCAAAAGGGAATGGTATCGGCAGTGTCCTTGGAGTGGGAAAATTTTCTGACACCCATGCAGCAGCACACAGAACAGCAAGCGTGCAGATCCACCTCCAACACCGATCGCCTGGAGAAGATGGTCAAGGACTACATGTCAGATGGCGTAGCTGTGTTGAACAATCCATCTGCACCCTTCAACTATTGGGTATCGAAGCTAGACACCTGGCACAAACTGGCAATGTACGCAATAGAGGTGCTGGCTTGCCCGTCAGCCAGCGTTATGTCGGAACACTGTTTCAGTGCTGCCGGAGGCATCGTCACAGATCGGCGGCGTATCCGCCTCTCCACAGAAAATGCAGACCGTCTGACTCAAATTAAAATGAATCAATCCTGGATTGGAAACGACTACGCAACACTCCCGGACCCCAACCAAGTAACATGAACAATGAACATCTGTGATGGGTTAGCGTTTCCGGTCCCTGTTTATTGAACCTCTCATCTGTATTACATTTATGACTGCATGGCGACAAAATGCAAATTGCTATCCGCACGCTTCTTGTCCTCATGCAAGGCCTGGGTTGTTGTGTCTCAAACCGTGGCCTTCTCCTCCTGCGCCACCCTCCTCCTGTTCCATCACGTGTGCTGCTGCTGGGTTAGCATTACCGGTCCCTTTTCCTGGAACCTCTTATATGTATTACATTTATGACTGCATGCCGACAAAAAGCATGTTACCTGTGCAAAGAAAACAGACATTTCCCGCATTTAAAAGACAGTTTTCCCTTTGAAACTTTAAAATCGATTTTCTCAAAAACTATAAGCTCTTTTTGCTATTTTTTTTTCCTCTTGTACCCACTCCAAAGGTGCACATACCCTGTAAATTTGGGGTATGTAGCATGTAAGGAGGCTTTACAAAGCACAAAAGTTCGGGTCCCCATTGACTTCCATTATGTTCGGAGTTCGGCTCGAACACCCGAACATCGCGGCCATGTTCGGCCTGTTCGGCCCGAACCCGAACATCTAGATGTTCGCCCAACACTAGTATCAATCTGTAACGCTGATATGCTGATAAAAGTCAACAGAATCGCACTAGGGGCTCGATTCACGAAAGTGTGATAACTGCTATCACAGCAGTTATCACGTGAGCTGCCGCACGCAAAGGTTTGTGCGCGAACAGCGTTACTTCACATGATAAGCGAAGGTTTGCGCGCGTTCAGGTGCGCTTTTCACGTGAAAAGCGCACGTGATCGCGCACAAACCTTTGCTTATCACGCGAAGTAATGCTGTTCATGTGCAAACCTTTGCGCGCGGCAGCTCACGTGATAACTGCTGTGATAGCAGTTATCACACTTTCGTGAATCAAGCCCTAAGTGTGAATGAGGCCTTAGATTCTCGGCCAGAGATGGCCCTGACAATCTACCTCAGCCGATGACCATCTTGTGTTTAACTTTAAACCCCATACACAGGCACATCATCACAAGCGCTGTTAAGAGCGCAGGAGATTTGGGCACAGCCGGCGCCACCATAGGCCGCAATAAGAATTACAGCTATAGCGGCACACAGTGAATCACTTCTGCGTGGTCAGAAGGTGGAGCTTAAAGGGATACTGTAGGGGGGTTGGGGGAAAATGAGTTGAACTTACCTGGGGCTTCTAATGGTCCCCCGCAGACATCCTGTGCCCGCGCAGCCACTCACTGATGCTCCGGCCCCGCCTCCGGGTCACTTCTGGAATTTCTGACTTTAAAGTCTGAAAACCACTGCGCCTGCGTTGCCGTGTCCCCGGTCCCGCTGACGTCACCAGGAGTGTACTGCGCAGGCACAGACCATACTTGGCCTGCGCAGTACCCTCCTGGTGACGTCAGCGGGAGTGAGGACTCGGCAACGCAGGCGCAGTAGTTTGCAGACTTTAAGGTCTGAAATTCCAGAAGTGACCCGGAGGCGGGGCCGGAGCATCAGTGAGTGGCTGTGCGGGCACAGGATGTCTGCGGGACCATTAGAAGCCCCGGGTGAGTTCAACTCATTTTCCCCCGACCCCCCTACAGTATCCCTTTAGGCTACTTGCACACCAAGACGTTGCGTTAGGTGCTACGTTAAGGTCGCATAACGTGCACCTAACACAATGTATGGTGCTGCAACAGCCGACGGTAGAGTGAGCCGCGTTAGGCGGCTCGATTCCTATAATGTCTCCCAGAGTGGCGCTGATTGGCCAGCGGGTCCACGTGATGCGGAGCTAGACACTCCGCATCACGTGGTCCCGCCGGCCAATCAGCGGCCGCCAGTGCAGTGAATATTAAGTAGCCATGTGCGCGGCTATTGTAGCTGGCTCTCCCCGCCTCCTCTCCGCCCCCCACTGCGCATGTGCAAACAGTCTAACGCGGCTATAGCCGCTCTTAACGCCGTAGCATGCTGCACTTTGCGGAGAACGTGCAGCGTTACATGTAACGCAACGTGGGCTGTGTGGACAGCCCACTTGTGTTACATTGCTGTGCGTTGGGGGAGCGTTACAGGCGCACTAACGTGCGCCTGTAACGTCTTGGTGTGTAAGCAGCCTTAAGTTACTTTTAAAAACACTGTAATTCAGCCGCCAGCAATAGCTAGAAACCAAATCACATCTTTCCCTTCCATCCACGTTGACCTGGAGGGGAATAGTAATAAATGCCGCCGGGGTTTGTGCCGGAGCAGTGTAAGCCATATATATCAGCTGTATCCTGCGCTCAAGTCTCCCGGTGGTGTATTCATAGGTGCGCCATCATCAGGTGAAAGTTCTTTTACAGTATTAAAAATATGTTTCAATTACAAGTAGGATGACAAATCTTGGATCAGTCTTGATGGAAAATACACATTTTGTATCACTTTTCCAAAGCTTATTTAGTAATGCATAGAGCAATGAAATCATAGTACGGTGAATACTAAGTGGATGTAAATGAACACTCAACACTGTTCCTAATTGCTGCGTTAACATGTTATTAAATGTAACCTTTTGTGTAATACTTTATTTTTAATCACTGTGAGAGCTAACTAGGGATGTAAATCTGAATGGTAACCTAATCTATTATCATTCATATTGGCTGGCAGAAGCACATACAGAAGTGCGTGTATACTGTACTCATTTGATATGGCTTTCTTTCACAATCAGGAGTGCTGAAAAAAATAAACTTTCTATTGTCACATTACAAAGAATACTTAGTAGTTAACTTAACACTGTTAATTAAAATGATTTTTAGAACAAAGATACTGCAATTTAGCTGTCATGTATTTACAAATGCATGCTGTTCTGTGCTGACCTGTCAAATATATATTTATAGCATAATCATAATCATTTATTTTGCCAAGTACAAAAGAGGGGTTTGTACCCAGAATTGGTTTTGGTTCATACAGGTTCTGGAAGGGTGGGGGGATAATGTCCGAAAGCCAAGAGCCGAGGCTGCCATACTACTGTGCCGCCAGTCGCACTTGTCAATCATCTGTTATCCTTAACCACTTCAGCCTTCAGTCGTTTTCACTTTATGCATCCGAGCAATGTTCACCTCCCATTCATTAGCCTATAACTTTATCACTACTTATCAGAATGAACTGATCTGTATCTTGTTTTTTCCGCCACTAATTAGGCTTTCTTTGGGTGGTACATTTTGCTAAGAGCCACTTTACTGTAAATGCATTTTAACAGGAAGAATAAGAGAAAAACGGAAAAAATTCATTATTTCTCCGTTTTCAGCCATTATAGTTTTAAAATAATACATGCCTCCATAATTAAAACTCAGGTATTGTATTTGCCCATATGTCCCGGTTATTACACCATTAAAATTATGTCCCTATCACAATGTATGGCGACAATATTTTATTTGGAAATAAAGGTGCATTTTTTCCGTTTTGCATCGATCACTATTTACAAGTTTAAAATAAAAAAAGTATAGAAATATTTCATCTTTACATTGATATTTAAAAAGTTTACACCCTTAGGTAAATATTTACATTTTTTTTTTATTAAACATTTTATTTGGGTATTTTTTGGGAGGGTGGGATGTAAACAGAACTTTTATAATGTAAATGTGTGTTAAGGTTTTTTTTTTTTACTTTTAGTTGTAGTTTTACTTTTTGCCCACAAGATGGCGGCCATGAGTTTGTTTACATGACTTCACTCTAAGCGTAACATACGCTTAGAGGGACGTATGGGGGACGCAACAGCCAGAAAAGCTGAGCTTCTGAGAGAAGCTGTCGCTTTTTTTGCGGGGGAGAGGAATCAGTGATCGGGCACCATAGCCCGATTCACTGATTCGTGGGCTAACGATCCACGGCCGGGAGCGAGCGTGCATGCGCGCGATCGGCCGCGGAGCGCGCGGACGCGCACATGGCCTCCTGGGCGTAGCTAGTACGTCCAGGAGGCCAAAGTAGTTAAAGAGGAACTCCAGTGAAAATAATGTAATACAAAAAGTGCTTCATTTTTACAATAATTATGTATAAATGATTGTCAGTGTTTGCCCATTGTAACTTTTAAATCCCTGATTTACATTCTGACATTTATAACATGGTGACATTTTTACTGCTGGCAGGTGATGTAGCTGCTGCTTGCTTTTTTAGCAGTTGGAAACAGCTGTAAACAGCTATTTCCCAGAATGCAACAAGGTTCACAGACAGGAAACTACCAGGACCATGGTCCTCAGAGTTTCTTGTGGGAGGGGTTTCACCACAATATCAGCCATACAGAGCCCCCTGATGATCCGTTTGTGAAAAGGAATAGATGTATCATGTAAAAGGGGGTATCAACTACTGATTGGGATGAAGTTCAATTCTTGGTCACGGTTTTTCTTTAACCACTTCAGCCTTCAGTCGTGTTTCACTTTATGCATCCGAGCAATTTTTTACCTCCCATTCATTTGCCAATAACTTTATCACTACTTATCACAATGAATTGATCTATATCTTGTTGTTTTCCACCACTAATTAGGCTTTCTTTGGGTGGTACATTTTGCTAAGAGCTACTTTACTGTAAATGCATTGTAACATGAAGAATAAGAAAACAACTGAGAAAATTCATTATTTCTCAGTTTTCAGCCATTATAGTTTTAAAATAATACATGCCTCCATAATTAAAATCCACGTATTGTATTTGCCTAATAGTCCCGGGTATTACACCTTTTAAATTATGTCCCTATCCCAATGTATGGCGACAATATTTTATATTTTATATTTCATGTGGCTGGATGGTGTAATGGTTAAGGGCTCTGCCTCTGACACAGGAGACCAGGGTTCGAATCTCGGCTCTGCCTGTTCAGTAAGCCAGCACCTATTTAGTAGGAGACCTTAGGCAAGTCTCCCTAACGCTGCTACTGCCTATAGAGCACGTCCTAGTGGCTGCAGCTCTGGTGCTTTGAGTCAGCCAGGAGAAAAGAGCGATATAAATGTTATTTGTCTTGTCATGGTTTTATTTGGAAACAAAAGTTTTTTTTTTCTGTTTTGCATCACTATTTACAAGCTTATAATAATAAAAAAAAAATAGAAATATTTCATCTTTACATGGATATTTAAAAAGTTTAGACCCTTAGATAAATATTTACGTTTTTTTTTATTGTAATTTTTTTTTATTAAACATTTTATTTGGGTATTTTTGGGAGGGTGGGATGTAAATAGTATTTTTTTATGTAAATATGTGTTTATTTTTTTTTTACATGTAGATGTACTTTTACTATTTGACCACAAGATGGCAACCTTGAGTTTGTTTACATGACGTCACTGTAAGCGTAACATGTACGCTTATAGGGACGTAGGGGGGACATAAGAGGCAGAAAGAGCGAGGCTTCCGAGAGAAGCAGTCGCTTTTTCTGCCGGGGAAAGGGATCAATGATCTGGCACCATGTCCCGATTCATTGATCCTTGGACTAACAAACCGTGGCCCAGGAGCGCGCGTGCACGTGCGTGATCAGCTGCGGGAGCGCGCAGGAGCATACATGGACTTCTGGATGTAGCCTCTACGCCCAGAAGGCTTAAATGGTTAAGGAGACATGGGGTGGGGTCCAGAGGGAGGCAAAGGTTCAGCAGTGATGTCCCAGTTCTTCATGAAGGAAACCTGCTAGCTGACGCTACTGAGGATCCTGATTGCTGACATCTGGAATCTGATAGGGCTGGCCAAGGTGTTCCAGTGCAAAAGGTGCAGTAGTGCTCCTTTCTGTGATGGGTCTTGACTCCTGGGCAGCATTTAGCAGAGCTGGTCAAGATAATCTAGCTTTCACAGATGCGTCCAGCCGTGGCTGCCCTCACTTCCAGATTAACGGTTGGCAGCATGGAAGGGCTGAACCAAAGGTGGCCCTGCTGCAGTGGAGCAGCAGCAGCCGAAGGATGGATGGATGGCTGAATGGAGCCGGCATCTTGCAAGGCCAAAGGTGTCCCAATCGGTGCGGTGTCTTCCGACCTCAGTAGAGCCTCAACCTCCTGGGTGGTTGCAGTGGACTCCATTTGGCCTGTGCATGCAGAGACAACAGACCCAGGCAGCAGCAAGGTGAAAAAACTCCACGTCCCAAACTCCCCACGACCCACACCAGCGTTCCACACTACACCGGACCACACTGAATTGGTAGGCAAAAGGAAATAAAACAAGAAAATGGCAGAATCATGTGGCCGGGGATGCCAATTAAGAGCCATCTTCCTGAAGAGTAGTAGTGGACCTGCTTTATTAAAGAAAATATCAGGAAAATGAAAAAAAAACAGATTTACTTACCTGGTGCTTCCTCCAGCCCCTTGAAGCTTATGTGTCCCATGCTGCAGCTTCACTCTCTGCCAACCTTCGCTCCCTTTGCTTCGCTCCCTGCCAACCTTGCCCTCCGTAGCAGACACCGATCTGGTAAGGTTGGCAGTTACTGCACATGTGCAAGCATGTGGCCATGCCACTCGAGCTCGGGCGACCCGCTGAGAGCGGAGTTGCAGCGAGGAGGAACATATAAGCTTCCAGGGGTTAGGGGAAGCCCCAGGTAAGTAAATATGTTTTTTTTTTTTTAATTTGCCTGATATTTCCTTTAAGCTAAGGAACTGCACATCGTATATCTCTCGGCTTAGTGCTAGGAAAGGAGCAGTGGAGGCTCATAACTATCACACTTCCGGAGCTGTGGACAGCAAAGCTCTCTGTAATGAACAGTGCAACAGACCATGCTTGTGTATGTATCCCTATACATCACTGGTCATTGCACTAGCCAGATTACAGTCACACATATTTATCAAATACATATACAAGGACTGGGCATTGCAAAAGCCACTAATGTCCCTTTTGACGATGAAAATAAAGTACGTCTAGGAGGACAGAGGTTGGCAATATGGCACTGTGCCATCTACTCAGTAATACCTCACAAGACTTTTAACAATGTGGGATATCTTTCAAAAAGGTGCAGCAATACTCCCCACCCACATATAGAATCTTTACCCCAGTGTTAAGGGCAGGAGCTCCTCCCCTCCTTCAGGGGCCCACAAAAGGTACGGGAGTAGTATCTTGATGGAGGATGATGGTGCTGACTTGTCACACACCAATAAGGGGTCATTAAATAGTCAAAAATAGTCATCCCATTCAGGTAAGCAAATAAGAGATATCTTTCAGCAGACCTTATGTTATGAATAATCTCTATCCATCCAAATTTGGAGTAGTATACACGAGAGATTTAATGTTTGGTTGTTTCAAGTAAGTAAAGGCAGAGGAGTTTCTGACTGAATTGACATTGCAGAGCCTTCTAGAGGAAATGGAGGTTGAAACTAATTGCTGAGACCAGGTTACTTATGGGGTGTAGTGTCTGATTACGCTGCCTGTTAATTTGCGCTGCCCCGCATGCGCAGTAGGAGCCACAGTTCCTATTTAATTATGCTGCTGGTGGTAAAATACTAAATAGCTCCGCTTCCTCACATCCTACACTCCCCAAATTTTCAGGGTAGGGAGGGGACCCCCCGAACTACGTCCCGAACTACCTCTATGCCAAATGCAGAGCCCGAGCCCCACTGGTTCCCGAGATAGGTTTTTCTAATCTATCTCCTGAACCAGCAGGGCTCGGGGGCTGCAAATTGGCATAGAGGTCGTTCGGGGGATCCTCTCCCTCCCCTGAAAATTCGAGGCGTGTATGATGTGTGGAAGCAGAGATATTTAATATTTTACCATCAGCAGCATAATTAACTTTACACTGAGCATGCGTGCTACTCAGTGTGGAAGGGAGCTTCCGGGCAGCGCAATCAGACATTACAGGGGCAGTAAAATAGTAAAACGCTCTCAGCCAGAGCCAGCTAAGCAACAGGATGGAGCCGAGCAGGATTCTCTAATACGGGAAGTGATAAGGCAGGGTCCAGCTCAACATCATAAATCTCTCCCTACGGCAGCATCAAAGGAAAAAGACAGAATGCCAGGAGGAAATGCAGAGGAGAGTCAAACAAGTTTTGTCACATTTCAATGAATGCCAGTCTAATGAAACTAAGTGGTATTGTTAGTTTAGGAAATATGAATGTTTAGAGATGTAAATCATAAAGCAAAATCCGTAAAGCATATCCCGGAGCCAAGTTAGTAGTTTCTCTAATATGAAAAATATTAACCTATCTGTGTTTGGTTTTAGTGATTGCCAAAGAACATGCTGAATCAGAAATGGTTATTGGCTTCATTGTCATATGTGTTGCCAGGTAGATATGGCATATTCATGTGGCGGATCTGGTTTAGAATTTCAACGTCCACCCATCCCTCCTTCAAACACCTCCACTGCAGAGAAATCTGTATTGGACAAAGGGTGGGGGTGGGGGGGGGGAATCAAACGTGAATTGGATTGGGCCCTTCAGCTCCTATTCAATTCACTTTTTCTTCTAAATCTTCTTCTAGGGGACATTTTCACACATTATCAATAACGTGCCTTTTAAAGAGACACTGAAGCGAAATAAAAAATATGATATTATGATTTGTATGTGTAGTACAGCTAAGAAATAAAACATTAAGATCAGATACATCAGTCTAATTGTTTCCAGTACAGGCAGAGTTGAGAAACTCCAGTTGTTATCTCTATGCAAACAAGCCATTAAGCTCTCCGACTAAGTTAGTGGTGGAGAGGGCTGTTATCTGTCTTTTATTATCTCAACTGTTCCTGGACTATTTACTTTTTCTCTGCCAGAGGAGAGGTCATTACCTCACAGACTGCTCTGAAAGACTCATTTTGAATGCTGAGTGTTGTGTAATCTGCACATATTATAGAATGATGCAATGTTAGAAAAAACACTTTATCCACTTGAGGACTGCAGTGTAAAACCCCCCTAAAGACCAGAGCAATTTTAACTAAATGGGCCACTGCAGCTTTAAGGCATAGCTGCAGGTCCATACAACTCAGCACACAAGTGATTCCCCCCCCCTTTTCTCCCCACCAACAGAGGTCGCTGTTGGTGGGGTCTGATCTCCCCCCAGACATTTGTTTATTTGTTGATCATTGCTTATTTGTTTGTTTTTTAATAAAAATGTGCTGCTTTTTGAAATATTTATAAACCCCCCCTCCCTCCCTCCCCCCGCCAGCCAATCAGTGTGATCGGCTGTCATAGGCTTCAGCCTATGACAGCGGATCACTCTCGCAGTTACAGAGGGGACAGATATGTCACACGGCTGTCCCCAGTACAGTGCTGCTGCTGATCGCAGCGCTGTACAATGTGTAAAGACGGCGGTTTCGCCGTCTAACAGTCTCTCGAGCGGCAATCGCCGCTCGGAGACTGAAGTCGAGGCGGAGCTCCGCCCCTCAAGCAGGAGATGTGCGCTCAGCCTGCGCGCAATCTCCTGCAAATCCCAGCCCCAGGACTTGACGCCAATTGGCGTTAGGCGGTCCTGGGGCTGCCGCTGCGACCACGCCCGTTGGCGTGGGGCGGTCTTTAAGTAGTTAAACCTGAAAATAAAAGTATGAGAATATTTTATTTGCTGCTAATCTTCTAGTAATTATTCATAGTACACAACCAATTCACTATATCATATATTTTTTTTCGCTTCAGTGTCTCTTTAAGTCAGTAGCTAGCAAGAAAATCCTAAAAAATGAGTCTTGATAGTACTTTTTCACCTACTTTTTGGTACTTTTGCAATTGCAACATGCAGAGAAGTTATTTTAAAGGGAAAAAGAAAAATTATCTCCTAGTAGAAAACTCAGGATAAAAAGTTGATTGAATAAGGATCATTTTACTTGTCATTGTGACACTCATGTTGTCTATCAGCTCTATATTATTCTCCAGTTCTACTTTGTGAGTATCTGATAGTGGGCATACACGGTGCGTTTCTTTCTTATCAATCGAGCCGCTGATGGGCTCGATTGATAATGTCCGACAGGTCCGATCACGAATGGATCGATTCCCCACTCGATTCCCGCCCGCGGACAATGGCAGGGAATCGAGCGGAAGATAAGCGGCGCCGGCGGGGACGAGCGGCAATCGATTCGGGCGCACGAGCGGACGCGCAGGGACGCGGCGGGAGTTGATCCGGCGGCTAATCGAGCCACCGGATCGCCCCTGTTTAACTCTCTAGTAAGGCCACATCTGGAATATGGAATTCAGTTCTGGGCACCACATTAGTTACAAAAAAGATATTGCAGTTTTAGAGCAGGTGCAGAGACGAGCAACAAAATTGATACGTGGGATGGAAGGTCTCACTTATCAAGAAAGGTTAGATAAACTGGGTTTATTTAGTCTAGAGAAAAGACGCCTTAGAGGGGATTAACATGTATAAATACATCAGAGGGCAATATAATAGCTTGGCGGATGAGCTTTTTGTCGCTAGGCCTTCTCAAAGGACTAGAGGACATGATCTGCGCATGGAGGAAAAACGTTTTAGCCATTTATTTAGGAAAGGGTTCTTTACAGTTAGAGTGATTAAGATGTGGAATGCATTGCCACAGGAAGTCGTTATGGCAAACTCTATACCTGCGTTTAAAGGGGGCTTAGATGCTTTCCTTGCGTTGAAAGACATCCATGGCTACAATTACTAGGTAATGCCTAATGATGTTGATCCAGGGATTTTATCTGATTGCCATCTGGAGTCGGGAAGGAATTTTTCCCTTTAGGGGCTAATTGGACCATGCCTTGTAAGGGTTTTTTCGCCTTCCTCTGGATCAACAGGGATATGGGAGGGAGCAGGCTGGTGTTGTACTTTATACTGGTTGAACTCGATGGACGTCTGTCTTTTTTCAACCAAAATAACTATGTAACTATGTAACCGTGTATGCCCACCATTAGAGAAAACTGCCAGAACTGCTAAGGTGATAAGGCTGTGTAATGTATAGCTTGACTATTTGTTTAGAAATGAATAATCCTCTTTAAGAATATTTTAAGGTGTATTGCGTAATATGGTGTTATTTTTTTTTTTTTACTGTTCCTCAGATATACAGTATATAAAGAAAGTAGAAGTAAGTAGAAAGAAAAAAATAATAATCAGGTTTACTTTATCTAATATTAAACTGTGGTTAAAGTTAAGAAATAATTCATCATTAAAAATATGCAGTGACAGGGGAAATTAAAGAGGCACCATAGTGACAAATAGTAGAATGTAGTAAATTATTCAGGATTTCCACTCATGTTTCATTGCTGTATATCGGTATGCAAGCCCACCCTCTCAGTGATGCTTACTCTAGGATGTTTAGCTATGTGCATCCCCCCTTTCCCCAAGTATTTTAAGAGACCAGGTATTATTTTTGCTGGCTTCAGAACAATTGAGTATACAAACATTCCACAGTGATGCACCTGACTGGTCTGAAGACATCACCACCCATGATAAATTTCAGAATGTAAATCAGTGAGGAAAGAGTTAGGCCTAGTTCACATTGTGTCGCGTGAGCATTCGCGTTGGACATTTTTTTTTGACGTGATTTTTCTTGTGATTCCAGGTGCTTGGGTGTGCGGTGCGTTTGTGTTAGAAGCCCTTTTCTAAGGGTTTTTCCAAAGCATTTTTTTAATTCACTCCCTGACGCAAGTCAGGAAGTGAACTCTTTGACCCGGAAAATAATAAATACAATGTATTTATTCTTAAAAACACTCACGCAATCGCTGCACAAAGCGACTTTGTGAGCATTTGCGTTTTTCCTATACATTCCATTGAGGCAGAATCACCCCAAAAATGGTCCATGCAGCGCATTTCAGATCTGGAAGCAAACGGAATGCCCCAATTTGGAAAGCATGATGTAAGTAAGCGCTTTCAGGGCGATTTTGAAAAATTACCATAGCTTAAAAAAATGAAAAAGCGCCTCTAATTTGAATGAGCCCTAAGGAAAGATTTTACAAAGGAAAACCTTGACTAAATAATTTTTACATTAATATTGTCAAAAATAAGCAATATCATTCATTATGTTATTTTTACCTCGGTTCTTTAGCAAGAGACAAGCACTTTTTCACATGTCTCTATGCTTAGGAAATAAAACATATGACTCATATCAGCCTATCTCAATATGATGGTTTTACATTTTCAAGTAAGAATAAGTCGAATTAAAAGATTATTTGAGCATCACAAGCATTTATGATGCCTTTGGATATTTTCTTTTCTAAATAAACACTTTGACTAATTGGCGATAAACTTCACATCTTCAGTGGAATATTCACGGGAACAGTTTCCTGTGTTCATGGCTGTCCAGGAGCGTCAGCAGCAGCCAAAAGATTTATGCTTTGGAAGAACCACCCTGCAAACCTGCGCTGCCTCCTGCCAAAGTAAACCTCTCAGCAAATGTACATCCTGCTTGAAATAAATATGGTGGAGACAAATACTCAGTGCTTGGGAGATAAGTTCAGTCCCATATGTTTTCATTGCTACCTTAGAATGCGCTTGGAGAAATGGCTTATAAAGAAACTAAAGGATCTGCCCTTTTTTTTCTAACGAAATTAGATTATTTGAACTGTTTAGCAATTCTTCCATCATTTGTATGATATTTCAAGAAAAACACACTGAAATGTGATATTGGAAGGTATAATGTGAGGAAAGAATTGCTTATTTAGTGTGAAGAGTGCAATGTTGCACAAATTCAGTTTAGTTTAAGAGCTGTTTGGCCAAACAGATCAAAATGTTCTGGTGTTGGAAGGTCCCAAACGTAAACATTATTATAGTCGAGGGGAAAAAATAAGGTGGTTTATCCCAGTCTTTGAAGAAAAACTAAAGCAGCCAAATACTCCAAAATGGCATGGAAACATCGCCAAGTGTCTGAGGATCATTGTGATCATAGAAAAGGAGAAACATTTGTACAGTGGTGAACAGGAAACAGATCTAAAACTTGGAGGGCAATAGGGATGATGTTGGAATTTCTGAATTTCGGATCCAAAGAAATTCTGAAAGTTTGCATGTAATTCCGAATTTTACAGATTCAGAATTTGCATTGTGAAATTGTTATTCAATTCAAATCTATTTTCACACTAACATTAGATTTGTTATTAACTTGCCATGTCAGACAGAAAATAAATGACAAATTATTTTTAGTGGCTGACCTGTATGACAGCAAATGCAGACACACTAAGTTTAGTACCTGTTAAGAGGCACAAAATAAATGACAGACCTTATTAATAACTGGATGCTCTGTGTGATTAAAATTTATGCCTATAAATACAAGTAAACTTGTTTTTTCTCTAATGTTGCACTAACTTATTGTGACAAATGACACACCAAATAAATTACAAAACCCTCTTTATAATTGCACAGACTGTGCGCCAACACCTGAGCACTCACAAAGTTTTGCATTTTAGTATTTATTTTTTACAATCATAATAACACAATGAATAAGCCCAAATCAATAATAGTAAACAGTATTGAATAGAAAAGCAGCAGTGATGTTCAATGTCTGGTCTAAAATACTGTAAAAAAAATAGAATAAGCACCTTTTTACAAACAAACTATTATGATTAAAAGCAGTTACACTATACTAAGCAGAAAATCAGTAGTGCAGCAGCTTCATTCCTAGTGAAATATGCTCTGTAAGAATTAGCCCCACTTATGGAATTTAAAGGTATTCTGCCAAAATGAAGGTGCTAAACTTTCTGAACAATGATGTGACAAACTGACACAGAGATAAAGGAAGCATTTAGTTACAGTTATTGCTACTAAATGTTGTAAACATTCCAACCAGATACTTAAGTCACATCAGCAGATCTTATAGGTGGCCATACACTTATAGATTTGCAGCAGATACGACCATTAAGGTGGCCATACATGGTACAATTTTTCAATTAGATAATTTAGTTCGATTATTCTATTAGATCGAATATAAAGATTTTTCCAGCATGTCCGATCATTTTTCCAGAAAAAACGGGATAATCGTTCGAATTTCTTGATCGAAAAAAAAAATATTTTCAACTTTCATTCAATTCGATCGTTTAGATCGAATAAACGGGAAAATCTAACGTTTTTATTGTATCGTGTATGGCCACCATTAGATTTCTGTCAGATGCCTGTCAAGTCGAATCTGACAGGAATCTATCTGATGTGTGCCACACACTAGGAACAGATTTCCAATAGATTTCAGAATGAAATCTATTAGAAATCTATCTAAATGCATCATTGGACCATTAGGTCCAATGCAACTCTATGGGCCATGGATCTGCTACCAGCAGCAGATCGACCTAGATTTTCCATCCTGTCAGATAGATCAAATCCATCGAAATCGGCCACAAATCGATCGATCGATAGATTTGAAAGAATTGATGGCTGAAATCGACCAGTGTATGGGCCCCTTAACTCAGAGAAGCACGATAGTTCTAGAGAAAAAGGAAAGCTGTATGTATACCACTGTGGGTGAACATACTAGGTGATTAAAGAATCCAAAAGCATGCCTGAAAAAACCCCAAAGCATGGTTTTCTTGGATCAGCACAATGTACAATAAATGTACAATAAACAACACATAACTGCAAAGTATTTAATACACGTTAGTATTCAAGCAGCCCATGTCGATTTTTTAATTACATACACTTTCAAATCGAATAACTAGGAAACATTTATTAAAGTTGCAAGTAAATAAATATAATTATACCTATAAAACTAGTAACCTACTTTAGCAGTCTACTATGTCCCTTTGAGCAAACACTATAGCCTTAGCAAGAACAAAGCATTTTTACAGCCAGTTTTCGTTGCCATATAGCGTTAAAGGGATTAAATAAATGACGCCTTATTTTTCTGTTATAACTTATGGTTGGTAGGCCAGTGCACACATGTTTCACGCTCATTAAGATTTGGTTGTAGTTCAACCCTAAAAATTATGTATATAGGTGAACAAGATGAAATTTATTGTTTTTCATTTGGGTCCAGCAGCTGAACACACAGATCTTCATCTTCAATTTTCTACCACTATGAGCAGCTGTTCTTGGTGTTTGAATGTCGCATTTTCAATGTTAACAAAATATGATGGTTTCATTTGTGCTAGTCCATGGCTGCAAGCCTGAAGCAATGAACCATAATCTGCCTTTGACGATGATTGAAAACATATTACATTTTCCAAGTTGTTAAAATTGAGCCAGTGCCATCCTTTAGTATATGCAAAATCTGAAATGACTGGCAACTTATCAGAAAAAAAAAATGTTAATTCAATAACACTGCAGCAGAGAGGGAAAGGAGCTTTCCAACACATCACCTACAATGGAACTGGGGACCTGTAAAATTAAAAATAAATGTGTGCACATAAATATACAGGAGACTTAAAGAGAGATGAAGAGCTACAGACAAGAGGTATATTATTTCTAAAATAACATTAGAGCAATGCTCTAATACCATTTAGGCCAATGAATAAAGCAACAAGTTTAGGCTTAGAACAATACCATTTATGTGACGAATGCTTAGAAATGTGTACAAGAAGCCAATATTTTGAAAGCTTCAATTTCCTATTTGTAGAGTTAGCTAAGAAATGATATCACTCTAAACCCAACTAACCTAACTTATAGTTATAGTTATTAATTATTAAGATATTTTACATTGCTCTTCCATAGAGAAACCATGTCAAGGTAAGGTCTAGGATAGAACCACACTAATGTTTCCTTTAGACTTTAAGTCTTTGGCCTTCCTCGTGTACCATACTACTCCAAAGTATGATCTGGCATTATGTATCTTATTGCTCATTACCTATATTGTGTTGTCTTTCACCCCCATTATCATTGTCTGGAATCGTATTCATTGTACAGGGCTGGGTAATATGTTGGTGCTATACAAATCCAATAGACAATAATAGTGCAGATGGTGGTTAGTATTTGCCTTCTCTGGAAATTATGAGTTCAATGAAAGGGTCCCAACACCCTTAATCAGACAGTGTTCTTGCTTGCCATGAGGCATCAAGATACCATTTTTAGTGCTCTGCCATTTACTTTGTCTTCGTAGTAGGGCAGTAGGGATGAGATGTATGGGAGAACTGGCAGGCACATTGGTTAATGCTGCAAATTGCTCGCAATAGTATACACGCAGTCAAACTATGTGCTCAAGACAGGTACAGGGTTCCATGCAAAAACTCAAAGAGCAGATAAAGTCTGGCACTATATTTTAATAGTACCGTAGTGACACTGAGTGGCAGAATACAAAAAATTGCATCGCAGGTGAATGTTTAACAAACTGGATACATCAGTAAAAACAAATCAGGATGAAAATGCAAAAGGCCATGCGAAATGGTCGTTAGGCCGTGCACCTAACTGGCACCCACACCCGTTGCCTCCCACCATCACCCAGGTATAGCCTTTGGACACTTTTCATCATGATATGTTTTCACTGATGTATCATCCAGTTTGTTAAACATTCACCTGCGATGCAATTGTTTGTATTCTGCCACTCAGTGTCACTACGGTACTATTAAAATATAGTGCCAGACTTTTTCTGCTCTTTGAGTTTTTGCAGTAGGGATGAGCCATGGTTTTTGTAGAATTTCAAATTTTGACGTTCACATCAGAATTTCACAACTTTGAGTTGAAAGTTGGATTTTGGATTTTACGGAATTCAAACTTTTAGAATCCAACACAATTTTGCTTTGAGTTTCACATATTCACTTAGAAATTTCACTTTAAATTTTTGCAATGTCTCTTATTTATTTATTTATTTATTTATTGTATTTATAAAGTGCCAACATATTACGCAGCACTGTACATTCGCTGAGGTCACAGACAATATTTAGGGGTGAAATACAGCAATAAGACAATACATGAATACATGCAAACCAGATCACGCAGCTTAGTAGGAGTTTGTACTTTGTCATTCACTAGATGGGAGCATGGAAGTTAGGCAAGTCGAGCTCACTCAGATCCATAGGATGGGTGAACGGTAATGGAGGTGCGTGAATAGGTAGGAGACATAAGGAGGAGGGCCCTGCCCAAAGGCTTAGAATTTTGAGCATGATCAGTAGACATTTTCACTCTAATTTTTGCTTTATTAGCAAAAAATGTCTACAAACCTTGCTTCACTGCCATAAATGTGAAAATTCTACTCAAAAACGTGAAAATTCTAAATGAAAACATTCTAAGTGAAATTGTAATGTATTATAAACATATTTTCGCAAATTCGAACTACGGTAACCATATTTAACCTGCTGGGCGGTCTGGACGAGCACAGCTCGTCCAGTACCGCCGGAGGCTGCCGCTCAGGCCCTGCTGGGCCGATTTGGCTGAAATAAAAAGCAGCACACGCAGCCGGCACTTTGCCAGCCGCGTGTGCTGCCTGATCGCCGCCGCTCTGCGGCGATTCGCCGCGAGCAGCGGCGAAAGAGGGCCCCCCTAGCCGCCTGAGCCCTGCGCAGCCGGAACAAAAAGTTCCGGCCAGCGCTAAGGGCTGGATCGGAGGCGGCTGACGTCACGACGTCGGCTGACGTCGATGACGTCACTCCGCTCGTCGCTATGGCGACGATATAAGCAAAACAAGGAAGGCCGCTCATTGCGGCCTTCCTTGTTTATTCTGGGCGCCGGAGGCGATCGGAAGATCGCCTCCGGAGCGCCCTCTAGTGGGCTTTCATGCAGCCAACTTTCAGTTGGCTGCATGAAATAGTTTTTTTTTTATTAAAAAAAAACCCTCCCGCAGCCTGCCTGGCGATCTTAATAGAACGCCAGGCAGGTTAACCTTAGGATTAGTGGTAAATGCATTTGCAATAAATTACACATTTGCATTTTTACAAATCAAAATTGCAAATTCCTAACTTGTTCAGAATTCCTTGGAAAATTTCAAAATCTCGATGGATACTGAATCCACCAGTTCGGACCATTCCTACTGGGAAGAACTGGTGGATTCAGTTGCAAAAAATAAATATCTGTGGAGATAAAGAGAACCTGTCAGTGAGAAATAACTAAATCTGTTAGCCTGTCAGCATTAAAGGAGAAGATTGGAGGAGGAGTTACACTGCATCTTGTGTTTCTAAGTGACTTACAGTGAGAAGTGGAGTGGTATCTGACAGAGATAAAGAGTCAACGGAGTGGCGATACAAGTTTTGCAATATAATGAAATTAGAGTTTATTCAGCATAGAGTTCAAATAGTATAAAAAAAGAGTCAAATTGAAGAAGTGAGATATTGATGGTATAGCTGAGTGCATTGGTCAATTTGTTTATTTGATTTGAGTTTCTTTTTATTTTCTCTAACCCCTTTTTGATTATTTGATTCTTTCTTTATTTTGTTTATTATTTTGGGAATCCCTATCCAAGAAAGTGGTGCCTAAGAGATACAGCAGTTTGAGTAGTACAGTATAAAGAGTAAGAGTCTGAGAGCTTTTTGGAGTAAAGTGAACATTCTTTTGGATGCCATATTGCCAACCAACAAATTGTGGAAACTGTTTCAGTACCATATTGAAGAGAGTCATTGATCCCCTAAGGTTTTGCTGAGAAATATAGCTTAGACTTGGCTACAAGGGACTGAGACTGTATAGGAACTGAATTGCTCAGTAGACCTGTCCCTACCCAAGCCCCTATGCCTCAGTGAATGGTACTGTGATTAAAAGGTGTTGTATTGTAAAGTGGTTGATGATTGTACAAGAAGACCTGTTGTAGCTCAATTTTATTTTAAAGTGTATTTTGTATTGTATTTTGACCTAAGATGTGCAAGGGCAGTGTATATTGTTGTTGAGGTGTTACTGGTTGAGAAAAGTTACCAGTTGACCACTGTTAGGTCACAAATAAATCCTTGATATTCGCATCTGAGTCAGTGTCTGGTGGATTCCTCTCAGCCAGGGCTGAATGCTATGGATAAATCGGGTTACACTTGGTGTGAAGTTTATGGTTTGTTGATATTGGATACTCTGGTTCGTATTTGGTAAACCCTCAATAAACGAAGGGCTGTGGCCTATGAATGGCAAATAAAGTGTGGGTGTCTTACTCTTTAATAGTAGAATACATAAAGTGCTATTTTTTGCATTGTGAATTGTACAAATGCATTCTCATCTCAGCTATGACTAAGGATTGATTGTTAAGTCCAAAACTTGTTCTGCTGCTTTTAGTTAATATATAAGGTTTGAATGAAAGTGTTTTTCTGAAATATTACCCTCTGACATTTCGGCCGGCCCACCACCACTGATGTACTCTAATTCAGGTAGTGTAACATACAAATATGGAAAGATAGAAAGTTATTCCATAAGTCTTGTACACACACTAGATGTTTCTCTGCCAAGCTGGCCAGTTAGGGCCATCACATCTAGCTTATGTACAGCCTTCCTGATGTATCACTGAGAGAAGGCTGGATCATCTCTTTTCCTTACTACTAATGGAAGCCACTCGATCATGTTCTGTATTATCGTCCCTCCTACCCCCTCCATAACAAAAGAATACATAATGAGGGTAAAGTATTGCAGTGCTTCTGTATGGCACTCAACCTCAAACTGCCTCTTGTGGAATTGAGTCCTGATCCGTGTGAGTGAAATTCTTTATGCATGTGTAAATGTGGAATATATTACCACAAGAAGTAGTTATGGCAAAGTCTATATCTGTGTTTAAGGGGGATTTGGATGCTTTCCTTGCATTGAAGGACATCCATTGCTGTAATTACTAGGTTATTCCTGTTGATCCAGGGATTTCATCTGGTTGCCGTCGGGAATTATTATTTTTTTCGCAATTAGTCCTAATTGGTCCAAGCCTTGTATGTTTTTTTTGCCTTCTTCTGTGTCACGATCTCCCCTGAATCTTGTGGCCGCGTTGTCCCTGGCAATTCTGGGTCCCGGAAGTAGTGGGCGAGTCCTCCGCTCATTGGCTGGGCTGGTCCTGCAGGGGTGCGCACATACGTTGTTGTTGTGGGAGTCAGGCACGTATGGCTGTGTGCTCGTGCTACTCACTGAGATGCCGTCACTGACAGGACATGTTTATCTAGATTAAGAGAGGCCTGATTGGATGATGGATATGTGTGTCTCCTGATTGGTTCCTGTGAGTATTTAGGCCTTGAGTCTGTCATTTGTCAACTGCCCATGATAGCATTCGCTGTTGCTAGTTGCTGGATGTGATTTACTGTATATTGCTTTTCTAGAACCAACCCTTTGCCCGAAAACTGACCATTCTGTAATTGCTGCTTGGACTGACCCTTTGCATTTGTGTTTCACTATTCAATGGATTGCTGCCTGGACTGACCATTGCTTGAACCATTCTTACACCTGCTTCCTGGTGCCACTATTGTTAAGTATCTTATGTGTATGACCCTAGCCTGATTGACTATGTTGAACTCTGTTCTCCTGTATTTCAACTTTGTGGGTGCTGGTGGTACTCTGGCCTTCCCAGCCTCAATTTACAGGTTTACAGGTCTAAATAAAAAAAAGGCAGGGATGCTTCTAAAGGTAAGTGTATCAGATATAATCTGGGTGTGTAAGTAATTAAATAGTCATGTCAACCAAGAGATTGTACTGCATCACCTAAAGTGACTGGCAGGAAATAGTGTTTGAATAGCTTACTTGTTTAATGTATAACACGCACCTTCATTCATGATAAAATGCCCTCAGCCAATAAGAATGTATATTAATACAACAACAAAAAAACATGAACAGGCATGCAAAAATGCAATTAGCTCAATGTTTTGTATGTAAATAAAAAATAGCATTGATTATGAACAAGCCCAATTATTTACACGAGCTGTTAGTCCTAATGAGTTTCCACATAGTGTAAAAACACAAAAAAAAATGGGCATGTTGAGAACTTAAGAATGAGGCTTTCATTTTTATTTAACTATGTATTTTACAGAAACAGATGAGCCATACATTAAGCAAAAACTCACTGTGGATTACCAGAATGCAATAAAGCCTTTAGGCCCAGTTGCCTAGCTTCATAAAATATCAGCCAAGTTCAAGGCCTGGAAACATGTTTAATAATTAACCTTCCATTGCACTGCCAAACAGGAGTCCTGTTGAGCTTAGAATTGTTAATTGCTTATTTCTCTTTATTGAAGTTGTTGTGAAAAGCATATTTACTGGTATAATAAGATACATATAATAAAGTCAGTGTTTTGCTGCAAGAAAAAAAGAAAAAGAAAAGCTTAAGCAAAAATAATTAAAGCACATCGGATTTCTCAAAGGCCCTGGAAATATGCAGCAGGGAGGCTGCTCTCAAAGAAAATGGAAAACTAGGACAAGAGGTTATGCTCTCTCAAGCAATGTGGAGCTGGGCTCAGTATTAAAAAAAAATGCAAAAAGTGTAATGTATAACAACGTTAGAGAGATGCTATTTACTAAAAAAAAAAAGGTATACAGGATTATTTATGTGTGGACATCCCCACCGCCCCCGGAAAAACCTGTATTGTTTAGAGAAACAGTTCATTTTGTGCTCCAAAAGGCATTGTAAGATTAAGGGATTACTTTGTTGTCCTTTTCCTGCACCATACCTGCAGTCAAAGGTGGATGGTTCCTGTGGTGGAATGTATTGTAGATTACTTTACATCACATTTTTAACCTTGAAATTCAGCTCCATTTTTCCCAAGGTCTACCTGTCCAGATTAAGAGCCCAAGAATAGTACATTTGAAGTACCGTTAATTATAGCTTTGTATAAAGCTCTGACACTCCAGGGCTCATTGTAGGAGGTTTTGATGGTGGACGCAGGTCAACATGGGAACTTTGACTGGTCAGTGGATATACAAGACAAGACACAGAACATTTATATTGTTCTTTTCTCCTGGCAGATTCAAAGCGCCAAGCCAGTTCACACCAAGCTGCCATGCCCTATGTGTTCAGACACCTTTTTTGTATGGCCTGTTTTTCAGAAAATTGAGAGTGAACTAGATGGATGATTGTGTCTTTCCCTGAACTTCTTTTGGTAGGTTCTCATATCAACTGGAAACAGGGAACACCCCACAAGAACCGGAGAAGCTCCTATTCAAAGCAATTTGGCTCTCGTCAAAGCCAATCAGATCCTTACATTTAACCTCTTTTCCTGCTTTGAACACATCTCCTTCTAAACTGACTGTACCCTTGTTGCCCAGTATATTTAACCCCTTGGCGATGTGACATTGTAACAAGTTGATCAATGATATTCACTTGACAATAGTATTAATGTTCTGGCTGATCAGTGTAGGATATTTTGATTGTTAACTAAAGCTGATTACCCCGCCGATCTGCCGCAAGTCCTGTTGCATTTTTCTTGAACTCACATTGGGCTCAATTCTGGTAGCGTTTAGTAATTTAGTAAATAATTACCTCATGGAATTGGGTTTACCTCATGAGGGAAATAAACTTTTGAATTCTGGTAGTTTAGGTAAAGTTTTACCTCATGTAATTTCATGAGGTAATTCATGTGGTAATTTTCTACAAAAAATGTGTGGTATTTAGAAGTGAAATACCTCACACTTGAATTCTGAAGTGAAATAAGGTGCGTGTTTGCATGTCTTTTACCTCACATAATTAGACCTACCTCTACCACATGATAAATGCAGTGCTGTGACATAATTGTGATATCTGTCACATAACATGGAGCCTTTTTTAGCTTGTTTTTTGTTCCAACCCCCTCCCCCCCCTCCCGACTCCCAGCCTCTAAAAGTGCTCCGACCTACCACCCCCCACAACCCCCATCCTCTAAAACAGTGCTGTCCAACTTTTGCGGGCTCGGAGGGCCGTTCTTTTTCCAGAACACATGGTGGAGGGCCGGCCGCCCCCCACCCCCACCCCAAGAAAAAAATAAACTAGCAGCAGTTTCACCACAAAATGCAATTACAGTGATAGCAGATTCTCCAAAAAATGCAATCAGATGGGCAGCAGATATCCCCACAAATACAATCTTATTGGCAGCAGATTTCCCCACAAATGCGATGAGATTGGCAGCAGATATCTCCACAAGTACAACGAGTTTGGCAGCAGATATTCCCACAAATACAACGAGATTGGCAGCAGATTTCCCCACAAATGCGATGAGATTGGCAGCAGATTTCCCCACAAATGCAACGAGATTGGCAGCAGATATCCCCACAAATTCAACGAGATTGGCACCAGATTTCCTCACAAATGCGATGAGATTGGCAGCAGATTTCCCCACAAATACAACGAGATTGGCAGCAGATTTCCCCACAAATGCGATGAGATTGGCAGCAGATTTCCCCACAAATGCAACGAGATTGGCAGCAGATTTCCCCACAAATGCAACAAGATTGGCAGATTTCCCCACAAATGCGATGAGATTGGCAGCAGATTTCCCCACAAATGCAATGAGTTTGGCAGCAGATTTCCCCACAAATGCGATGAGATTGGCAGCAGATTTCCCCACAAATGCGATGAGATTGGCAGCAGATTTCCCCACAAATGTGATGAGATTGGCGGCAGATTTCTCCACAAATGCAATCTTATTGGCAGCAGATTTCCCCACAAATGCAATCTTATTGGCAGCAGATTTCCCCACAAATGCGACGAGATTGGCAGCAGATTTACCCACAAATGCGACGAGATTGGCGGCAGATTTCCCCACAAATGCAACGAGATTGGCAGCAGATTTCCCCACAAATGCGACGAGATTGGCAGCAGATTTCCCCACAAAGGCAGGTCCCTAGTTAGTGGGAAATCAACTTTTGAATTCTAGTAGTTTAAGTAAAGTTTTACCTCATGTAATTTCATGAGGTAATTCATGTGGTAATTTTCTACAAAAAATGTGTGGTATTTAGAAGTGAAATACCTCACACTTGAATTCTGAAGTGAAATAAGGTGCGTGTTTGCATATGTTTTACCTCACATAATTAGACCTACCTCTACCACATGATAAATGCAGTGTTTTGTGCTTGTTTTTTGTTCCAACCCCCCCACTCCCGATTTCCCTACAAAGGCAGGTCCCCAGTTAGTGGGGGTCCTAGAGCTGAGGAGGGGGGCACAGCGCAGCGGGGAGGGGGGAAAGCCTCCCCCCCTCCCTCACCTAGGGGTCCCTCCCCTCTTCAGCGCTCCCCCCCCCCTCCAAAAGTGCAGCCAGCCAGCGGCAGCAGCGAGGAATCACTTACCGGCATGATCAGAGCAATAGCGCTGCGTGCCGATGGGCTGGTCTCCGCCTCCTGCACTGACCAATCACGCTCTCGCAGGAAGTACTGCGAGAGCGTGATTGATCAGTGCAGGAGACAGAGACAAGCCCAGCCCAGCGGCACGCAGCGCTATTGCTCTGATCATACTGGTAAGTGATTCCTTGCTGCTGCCGCTGGCTGCACCTTTGGAGGGAGGGGGGAGTGCGGAAGGGGGGGCGCCCTAGGTGAGGGAGGGGGGGAGGCTTCCCCCCTCCCTGCTGCTCTGTGCACAATTTCCCACCTTCCTGCGCTGTGCCCCCCTATTCAGCTCTGGGACCCTCAGGAGGCGGGCTGGCCGGGGCTTCCAGCGGTCGGGAAAATACCTCACTGTTTTCCCCCTGCATGTCAGTAATTTAGCGACCATAAGCAGCAGGTGGGAAAATGTACCAGAATTAAGCAAAGCAAAAAAAAAATAACGAGTGAGGTATTTTCCCGACTGCTGATTACTTCGCCTCCCACAGCTACCAGAATTGAGCCCATTGGTCGTTATTCAAATCAAGTTTCCTCCTAGGAGATACGTTTTCATCTTCTGTTTAAAAATAACTTTTTAGCATTCTGCAATTGAAAAAGTCCCAAAAAGTACAAGAGTATTTTCTTGCTTGCTGGTGGCTAAAAAGGCATTTTGTTGAAAAGGTGTTAATATATCACCTAAGAGAAAACTTAGGAGAATTTATGAATTGAATAAGGGCCATTGTATATAGAATAGAATTTTCCAAATATGGAAGTCATTAGTATTAATACTGTACATGATATCAATCAATCAAAACTATTTACAGGTTGCAAAGCATAACATGTTTAAAGTATTACTGGTATGTACTACTACAAAATGACACTAGACACAAATAGGTTTTAATGATCTTTGTATCAGTATAACATTTAAGGTGACCATACATCAGGCGACTTTGGTGGCCCATTGACCAACCAATTCAATTATTATTATCGAATTGGTTGAATATTGGTGCCGCTAAGAGCATGGCCGACCGACGATGCGTCCAATTTTTGGCAGAAATTGGTTGCATTACTCGATTGCGCCTGATAGAAGATGTCGGGCTGAAGTAGGTTAATATGGTGTGCAATGGTATGGCGGCCTATTTCAGAACGATCAACAAACCCCCCCGCCCCTGCCCCCCTATGTATGAATGCACCCCTCATGTTCATTTATACATTACTTGTCCTGTGTCAGCCTCAACCTGTCCGTCCGTCCTCCCGGGACGTGTGACGTTACACCCTATGCGCCACTGCCAGCGTGTATGCAGCTGATAGAAGAGCCACCCAGAGGATGGACAGACACCACACGGAGGCTGACACAGGGCAGGTAATGTATAAATGAACACGGGGGAGGGGGGGGCACATTTATACATAGGGGGGGCAGCAGCGGCATGGATGCGGCGGATCCAGCTGATTTTCTGAAGATTTCATACTGAAATCGGACGGGAATCAGCCTGCAGTATACGGGCATCTCGACGAAGATGCAAATCTCTTTCTAGTCAGATTCAATTAGAAATAAATGTGTCTCTTTGTCGAATCTGCCCATAATCTACTGATGTATGGCTACCTTTGGCTTTAGCACCTTTGCATATTACATGTATTGTTTTAGAGCTCATTATCTGATGAAACATAATGATGTCATGTGACGTCACATGACTCATACAACCTTTGCCATTATTATGTGATACTACATGTCATTCTTCTACACTGCAGCCACAGAAAAATACCATCCTTGATTACACCACACTTTGTGTTATAGTCATCTGTTTTATATTTCCAGCTTTTAAAAAAGGGATCAAAAATATGGGATAAACGCTGAAAAACAAACTAATGATTGGTTAGTGCTGACACATTTTTCCAAGAGAATTCAATTTAAAAAAGAAAGAAAGAAAGCACAAAAAAATATACTGGAACAAAGACATCCATTGTGCCAAGAGCCCCACGCTGTGCTCAAAAAAGCTCTGAATAGACATATCTGATTCTAAGAGGGCTTTAAACATGGGACAAAGGAAAACTTACAGACGATCTCAACCCGCTGAATCCATCAGCTCAATTCAAGTGGAAGTAAAAAATGTGCCATTGTTGTGCCCTGCGATGTACAAAGTATCCCTGTTGTAGGGGTATTTCTGTTCTCCTTGCCTGACAAAGCTTTTCTTAGGCAATGCTAATGCAATAAGAGGCTGCTAGAGCATTTCAAAATATAGACACCCTCCCCCCTCTGTATCCACCACTGTAAAGACAGCTGGCCTCATGGGTATGACAAATGTACAAAATCTGACAGACAGGATTGCCAGGAAACTAATTGGTTCTCTTCAGCAAAGCTTTCTGTAGAATCTCAGAGATCCGTAACCGGGGTTAACCTAGTAAAGATAATACTGAAGAAGAAAAGAGCAACGCATTGTTATGCTTCTGCTAGAAATGCAAAATAATCCGATGACCTTTGTATAAAAAAGAAGATATTTATCTCATTTTTCAGGTTTTCCATGTTCTGCTTTTCGGAAAATGGCTCATTTTACATTACTGGTAATTTTTGTTTGATCTTAACTACTGTGCTGAGAAGGAATACAGGCAAATGCCCATCTTGTAAGTTCTTATTATTAATATTTATGCTTGTGCTAGTGCACTTAGCGCTGTCCATCGCATTCCTTCCCCCAGGCTCAGTGGTATGACAGTGTCCATTGCAATGCAGAAAAAGACTCACAATATGATGCACTGTCTGTCTCCCACAATAGCTGAATAATAGGAATTCTGTATCATCCTAGATATATGCCAGTCTGAAGCTCCCATCTTTATGGTTTATTGGATGTGTATTTTCTAAAGTGACAGAAGATCACAATGCCACTCCCATCCTTAGGCGAGAATGCTGCAGTTTGATGGCTAGTGGTCCAAAATCAGTGTATATCACATTATTATTATTATTAAAGACTCATGGGATTCCTATGTAACAGTATTATGCTTCACTTGCATATCATGTTTACCATATTTTTTTCAGAATATAAGACTCTCTGGGCTATAAGATAACACCTAGGTTTAGAGGGCAAAACCAAGGGGAGAAAAACAACTAAAACCTGGTACATCTTTGGTGCAGGGATGTTTTATGGACCATTTCACCCCAAACTGTCTCAAAGCTACACTACACTAATCCCTGCTTCCCCCACCTGTTACACTACAATACACTAAACTAGACTCAGGTTGCCTTTGCCCCGCCCCCAGTATAGGTAGCCTAAGCACCTATACATGTCGCCTTTCCTCTAGTACAGGTAGACTTTGCCTTCCTCCCCTTGTATAGGTAGCCTTTGCCTTCCCCCATTGTATAAGTAGCCCACCCCCCCATATAGGTAGCCTTTTCCTTCCCCCCATATAGGTATCCTCTGCCCCTAGTATAGGTAGCCCTTAGTATAGGTATTTGCCCCTAGTATAGGTAGCCTTTACTTTCCCCTTCTGTAGTTACACCCCCCCCCCCTCCCTCCACTGGCCACCGCTTGGTTTACTGCTCTCTGCCCTGGACTGCCCCCGCTTCCATAAATTTCAGCTTTCTCTTACTGTGCTTCCTGGCAGGATACTTCATAGTAGACCTCAGATCAGCGGTGACCCACAGTGAAAGAGAGCGTTGCCCATTTACAATGGCCGTGGCATACAAGAAGTAAACAGTGATGTAACTTCCTGTGTATGGGGGCCGCTGTAATTAAGCAACGCTCGCGTGTCACCGTTGATTTGAGGTCTTCTCCGAAGTGCGCTGCTGGGAAGCGCAGCAAAAGGGAGCCGGACTTTATGCTGGAGAGGGGCGCCCAAGGCAGATGGTAAATGAGCGTGAGTGGCAGCTGGATGTGTAAGTGCTTCCCTGCGCTCTCTGCATGACTTTTTACTGTACATTTGGAATATAAGACGCACTCACTTTTCCCCCAGTTTGCTTAAAGTTCTGAAAAACACGGTATTTATTTTGCCATGAACTTCCTCCCTCCTGTTTTGCTTGCATAATCTACATGAACATGATGGAGGTATAACAACCATCCAGGTAACACTAGAATGATCATTGATTTTGCTCTATGTTTTCACTTGTTACTATCTTAACTCAATCTCCCACAATTGATCCTTTTTTCCATCAAATATATAACATATATAAATATATACACTGCACACATGTGAAAATTGAAGATTTTTGAAACATAATGAAATTTTGATGAAAACATTGATTGAGCCAGAGAGATTTATTTACTAAGGCATCAGAACAGTTGAGAACACTGAAAAACATAAGCGATACAGAAAATCTAGACTAATGTTTTTGCCTTTTAGGTGGAAAATGTTTGCATATATGTCCTGGGTTACATCACAATATAGTGAAGGTTGCTGAATTGTTACTGAATTAAACACACTTATCTCTACTTATCAGTTCATCATATGAATTATCTCTCCTTATAGTTGAGGATAATGATCAGTAAGATGAGATAATTTATTCATAAGTTTTGTGGGTCCACCTTTTACTGACTACATATTTACATGTTTAGGTCACAACAGGACACATACCTTTCAAGTTTAATAGGCTCTCTGTATTTTGGAGAGCAGGCAGTAGTTAAAACCTCACGAAAAACAGGCTACTGCACGGCTATGCTGATGCCAGAGGAGGAGCACGGCCCCAATAAGACTGGCAATAAGATTGGCGTCTATCTGTTGTCGGCAATTTTCTGGGGGGCCATGTTTGCCAGCGGGGGGCTGCAGAACACAGAGAGAAACCTCAATAGCATGCAGAGACGTCCCTCTCTTTGGCTAAGTATTTCTTTTTGTACCCAAAGTTTGGCTTATGTACACTTTAAAGAGAAACTGTAACTAAGAATTAAAACGGATCATCAGGGGGCTCTGTATGGCTGATTTTGTGGTGAAACCCCTCCCACAAATGATGTCAGCGCCTCACAGCACTGAGTTACTGACATCACACTGTGGAAGCCTTGTTGCATTGTGGGAAAAAACAGCTGTTTCAAACTGCAAAAAAAGCAAGCAGCATCTCCTTCCCCTGACATAACCTGCCAGCAGTAAAAATGTCACCATGTGATAAATGCCAGAATGTATATCAGGGAGAAGAAAGATTTTACAATGAGCAAACACTGACTTCATCATTTATACATAATTATTGTAAAAATTAAGCACTTTTTATTACATTATTTTCACTGGAGTTCCTCTTTAAGAACACCTTGCTGGTAATTGGCTACATCCAGGATTCTATCCTCATCTCTTAAACCAGTGGTGTCTTTAACCAGGACACTATCCATCTGCACACGGGGGAGAAATGCCCTGATCCCACTCAGGTGCATGCAAATATTCTCAAGATGCTGTTTACTCTCCAGGAAATAAAAGAGATAGTTGGACTATACTGTTGTATGAGAAGCGGTGATGCTTGCTTGTGGCCGAGTCATATATGCGTAAAACAACAAGTATGCCACACTTGTCCAGTGCCTACAGCATGTAACGTAGGTTCCCTTGCTTGAATTATTTAGCTCCACCCACAACCTGTTGTTACCTCACCCATTGTTTTAATACAGCGTACACAGTGCACTGCATGGGGCCCTTCACTTCTTCCACCACGTGGGCCCTGTTCTGGCTGTGTCTATCAGAGCTACTGCTGCAACTATTGCAGTATATTGTTGTAAAACATGCAGGGTGAGTAATAGGGATGGTCAGAAATTACTATTTCCAATTCTATAGAAATGTACATTTCAGTAAATACCGATTTCCGATTACGCAGAATTTGTTTTGCCATTTTTGCTAATAAAATTATGTAATTTAAATAAAAAGGGTATAGTTTGCAGATGTCCCCTATTAAGCGGACATCCACAATACACTTCTGAATTCTATGATTGGCCAAATATTTCTGAGTTGGAAGTATTGGACCAATTAGTGAGTGCAAAAGTTTACCACAAAAATTGGAATACCGCAGATATTTTAGACCAATCACAAGACTCGGATACTACAGAGTTCTTCTGAGCCTTGTGAATGGCCTAAAATTTCCACGGTATTCTGATTTCCGCAGTAAGCTTCCATTTTCTCTGATGGAGACAGTTGTCAGTTTGGGAAGCTTTTACCCTTGCCTGTGTCAGGACTCAGGAGCTTTGCCATTGTTCACCTGCTGATGACAGCATTTGCCTGACTTTCTATGTTGTTCCACCAGCAGGTGGCTTTTATTATTTTGTTTTTCCCAATCTTGCTGGCAGGTGGCACATAGAACCACGTACAGACATCTTTTATCAGCAGAGGCCACCACCCCACATCCAGTTGCTCAGCCAGTTGCAGGTAGCCACAGGCGTTGTGCTCTGGCATTCAGCAAGTGTCCCTAGCCCTAAGGAGACCCCCTAGCCTCTCCTGCCTCTTGCCTTCTGTGTCCTGTTCCCTGAGCTAATGGCTGGAAGTTGGAACAATTGGACTGTAGCACTTATTCTTCAGTCAAGTAGTACAGTAGTATTTGGCTATACATTACAGAGGATATATACAAAAACATCACCATCAAAGAAATATACCACCTTGCGCCAATGAGCCACATGTGCCACAAACAACTGATTAGCCAGAGACCATGTCTTCCTTTACTGCAGAGCAGATCTGACTTATGGCATAACATTAGTGTCATTATTACAACGGAAAAAAAAAATCAATACAAATATCTGAAAAAAGTATTTGCTTTTACCTGCGCAATTATAGTCTTTTATATACCTATTATTTTTCAAAGTTGATTTGTATTTGCTATTGATGTGTGATATTGTTTGAGTGCCTAATCCTTTCCCTTGCTGTACTCCTCTGCCTCTGCTGTGTATTGCAGTGATCCCTTTGTTTAATAAATGCCACGTGGCTCTGTTACAGATGAAGAAGAAAAGAACTCAGCTTCTCTGTCTGTGTGCAATAAATATGCTCCATTTCTAGCACATCAACACAGGCAGGGCAGGCCTGTAGGATGGTCACGTGTAAAGATAAATGAAAAAGACCACATCAGCTTGTGTGCTTTTGAAATCCCAGCCCATTTTTCCTCAGAATTTGACTCCAAACTCCCTTATATTGAAATAAAAATGATACTCCGGACATCAGACATGTCTGAGGAACATGTGATGTAACCTCATTGGATTTGTATAATTATAGAAACATATAATCAAACCAGAAACCTTGTGAAATCTCTCTGCCCAGATTTTCACTGCCTCAGCAGTTTCCTGTGTTTTGGTGTAAGGCAATCTACCAGAGAGTCCGTGTCTCAGAGGAGGCCTGGAATGCATAATGCATTAGCTATGATGTTTGCTAGACTTGTCTTCTCACATCTCTGGCTTTCAGAAATGTATGAGCAATAGACTCAGATATCTCCAGAAAACCCTTCCGCTGCCAGAGCAACCAGGAAGAAAAATGCTCAGACAAATTCATATTTTCCAGTCAGAAAGACGGTCATTATAATAAGGGAATTTCCTTGCGCTGTTGGATGATTTTTTTTAAAATATATTTGTAAATAATTGGGTATTATTTCCATAAATGGACATATAAAAAAGCATGACAAAGCAATCGTTTATACATTATGCAGAAACACAGCCTTAGATTTCTACCAAACATAATTATGGATGTTATTGTATTCTCTGGGTCTTGGGAATACCAATACACAAAAGAGTGCAATTTACAGCTTACAAATGAATGTCTGTCCTTACAGCATTTTAACTATTGATAAAACACTCCCTTTGGAGCACGCATACAGGGTGTGCTAGGATTTTAATGAGCGATGTGACTGCTTCAGGTTTGTGTTTACGTGCAAAGGAGCAGCAAGTGAGCCCCAGTAACTCTTATTGTTGTCACTTGCACAGAGTTTTATTTTTGGTACAGTACAGATGGAGTGATCACTTCACTACCCTTGCATTCATTTATTTTTGGCCAAGAGTGGTTTTTAAACCCAACTACTCCCAACGCTGACCAATGCAAGCTCTAAAGTTTTTTAAACAGTATAATAGCAAAATGGTGCACAGAATACCTGTTACATCCGTAAATGTGCTTGGCCTTGAAGCACTGGTTGGATGAATACAGCCTTGTTTGGAATTAAGCTGGTGGGTAGGAAAGTCATGAGAGACAATGTGCAGGGGCATAACTATCAATTATATTCATGTAGATCACTGTGCATACTTTCTTCCCTGTAATAACCACAAACTGCACATAGTGCCCAGTACTGCTTGCATCAGGCCCTGTGCCGCACACCAGGGAGTAGTGCCACCACCTTATGAGGAAAATATGACAGGTCCCCCCTTGTTGCACTCACCAAAGGCGCGTCTTGAACTATTGTGTATCTCATCCACACTGCTTGCCAGACAAGGAGTATAATGCAGATGTAGAAGTAAATCCTTTTAATAAAACAATACCATAATCGCAGGCTCACAGTTAGAAGTATCGGCTCCATCGCGGACAACACAGAGCCACACGCTCCCACTGTTCCTCCTGCTTCCAGATGACATCAGCGCGCTCCTCTGACTCCCGGGGCATAACTGCTATCTACCCGATCCCCCTTGCAAAAATCTGTTGCCAGCACCTAACTGCCAACCCCACCTTTCCTCGGGGCAAAGGGGGCTGCTTCTGTTTCTGTAAGCACATGCAGGGCCGGCGCTACCATAGAGGCAAAGGGTGCAGTTGCCCCACGGCCCCCAGAGCCTGTAGGGCCCCATCAAGGTGTCTCCTCTTCAACTTAACTGTTGCTCCCTGGGGCCCTTGCAGAGTAGCGAGCCAACCTGTTCTCACCTCTTTCAGCCTGTAGCTCTGTGTACTTCCATCTTCATCCACCACTGGCTGCATCTTCTCTATAACTGGCAGCATGTTATTACATAGTAATATGCATCGGGTCATGGAGGAGAGGATCCCCTGTAAGGATAATGTCAGGGAATGCATGGTGTCACAAACTGAAGAGGTGAACGCCTGCCAGAACAGAGGAGAAGCTACTCTGCCATAGACTCTGCAGGGGCCCCAGAGAGCACAGTTAAGTTGAGTAGTGGTTGGGGGGGGGGAGGGTTGACAGCAGCTGGCTTGGAGGCCCTGGAGGGAAATTTGGCTGCAACAAAGGGTCCCTCATGCTGCTTTCTGGTTTGGAGGTGTCTGTTGGGGGGGAATTTATTTTGCCTGGGGACCCTATTGTTACTAGAACCGGCCCTGAGCAAATGTTGAGGTTAATGCAGAGCGGCAGCAGTGGAGCATTATACATTACCTACTCCCAGTGGGACACTATTCTTCTGTGTAGCCAATGTGCCTGGCAGCCAATCACCATACAGATCCGATCTCTGCCTACCATGTGACAGATATCATGAGCCGCATGGTGATTGGCTGCCATGTGCACGGCTACACTGAAGAGGAGGAAGTAAATAATGTCTAATGCTTCACTGCTGCTGTTCTGCATTTACCTCTTAATTTGCTAACATAGTCAGGCTATTGTTACACTCCTGACTATGTGATATCTAAACAATGGAAGCTAGACTATCTTTTTGCAACATCATTGTAGAAAGATTTTGGCAAAGGGCTGTGAGAGCGGCAGTTACAAGGGTGGAGCACGTAAATAGCTCCTGCACATGTCATGTGCTCTGTGCCAGATATGTGGTGGATGGATCTGGCTGGAGAGTGGAGCTTGCCTCAGGTAATATTTATGTCTTAAAATGCAGGTTAAGAAGCTCATACAGAGGAGGTAGCTACAGAAGTGATCTGGGAAAGGGGGATTAATAGATATGGAACCAGGGCCGAGCCGAGGCAGAGGCGAGAGAGGCTCCAGCCTCAGGGCGCAGTGTAGGAGGGGGCACACAACTTACTCAGCTATCATTCCCCTATTGTGTTTGAAGCAGAGAGAAATAAGAAAAGGGGATACATGGCAGTGACTGCAAGCAAGATAACTAGAGATTACGTTGTTGGGTGGGTTGGAGGCCCTGGGGCACCTCTTAGTCTAATAGCAATCAGTGTGTGGCAGCTGAGGTGGGAGGGATGTGGTGTCTCAGCCTTGGGTGCTGAAGCACCTTGTCCTGGCTCTGTACAGAACAGTGGCCTTCATTTTGGGTTAGACATAGTGGGGCCAAGTATTGGTCTGAAATGTGTTTGAATAGTTGTGGGAGTGCAGGTCGATCAGCACAACTATAACACAGATTTCTAAATTAGAAAATCAGTGGCAACAGTGATTCTTGTTATTTGCACTAAACAGCATGTGTGCTTTCAAAATGTAACACTCCATTCCCAGTTTTGACTTTAATTGGGTTTTAATTTAATGAAGAGCTCACAGTGGAGAAATAAAGTGAAGAAAATCAGATGCCAGGCAAAATTATTAAAGGGCCATTAATGCAAAAACATGTAGACTTTAAAATACATACATGCAAAATGTATATTTCTCCTGGAGTAAAATGCCCTAGAAAATGACTTTTCTCCTATGCTGCTGTGTGTCACTTGTAGGGATAAGCGAGTGAGATGACAGCGTTTGCACTTGGGGTGCATTGGCTTTTCTCTCTTACCACAGTTTCCTGTGAGAAAGCCACAGTAAGTTACCATGCAGTTGCTTTCTTGTCCAGCTAGCATGTGCAAAACCTGGGGTTGGTCCAGCACCAATATTTGAGTGGGAATTGTGGAATGGGCATCTGCTGAGCAAAACATTTGCTCACAAGATGCACAGAAAGATTCAGTAGCCAATGAGAAGAGATACCATCACAGGCAAATATAAAGGGGGTTAAGGGAGGGGATTTATTTTCACTCTGTCTTATGTTGTGTGTGTGATTTTATGTTTGATTGAAAATCTCCGTTGGACGCGCACCCGCTGGCACACGGGCCACTCCCTGCACACCTCTCAGCTACACAATTATAGCTGGCAGCAAAAGCATCTTTAAATTTCCCTCCACGGCTTCCCACTGATCCATTAACAGGCCAATGGGAATCTGGAGTATTCCCACTGGTCTGTTAATAGACCAATGGGGAGCCCTGGAGGGACATTTAAAGATGCTTAGGCTCAGCTATACTTAGTATAGCTAGAGGGCCGTCCCTGTGCAGCTGTCCTACCCACCTGCCCACACCTATCATGCCCACTCAGCCACACCAGGAACCTAGAGCACCTACAACACCCTGATATCAGAGTGCAGTGGGTGCTCTAGTTGCTGGCATGGGTGGGTGAAATATGTGTGAATGGCAGGCAGGAAGCACAGCAGGAGCTGCACAGAGATGGGGTTCTAGCTATACGAAGTATAGCTGAGCTTAAAGAGGAACTCCAGCCTAAACAAACATACAGTCATTAAGTTACAATAGTTATGTTAATTAAAATAGATAGGTACTATAATCTCTTACCCACCCTGTTTTAAAGGGAAGGTCCAAGCAAAAAAAAAAAATGAGTTTCACTTACCTAGGGCTTCTACCAGCCCCATGTAGCCATCCTGTGCCCTCGTAGTCACTCACTGCTGCTCCAGTCCCCCGCTGGCAGCTTTCTGACCTCGGAGGTCAGGGCCACATTGCATACATTTTTACGCATTTCAGCTAGTGCAGGAACAAAAATTTACGCGTTGCACCACTAACACGTAAAAATGTATGTGTTAATGTTCCTGCACTAGCGGGAATGTGTAAAAATGTACGCAATTTGGCCCTGACCTCCGAGGTCAGAAAGCTGCCAGCGGGGGACTGGAGCAGCAGTGAGTGACTACGAGGGCACAGGATGGCTGCATGGGGCTGGTAGAAGCCCCAGGTAAGTGAAACTCATTTTTTTTTTTTTGCTTGGACCTTCCCTTTAAAAGAACAGGCAAATGTTTGATTTCATGATGGCAGCCATCTTTTTGGTTGAAAGGAGGTGACAGGGAGCATCAGAAACAGTTCCAACTGTCCTGTGTCCTGAGCACCTCTCCCAGTTGCTAGGCAACGTGAATAACAACATAGGAAATCCGATCATGCCCTGCACAGCATCAGGGAAAAAAAGCCCGGGCTTTTTTTCCCTGCTGGGTGGAGCTTAGCTAAAAATGCAGCTAAAAATGATGCTTTGGTAAGAAAAACAGTTCTGATGCTGTGAAACTTAAAGAAACACCAAGAAACAGAAACACAGTTGGGGAAATCAAACTTGGAGAAGGACTTAGGCGTACTCATCGACAACAAGTTAAATAATCGTACTCAATGCCAAGCCGCTGCAGCTAAAGCTAACAAAATTTTGGGATGCATTAGAAGGGAAATAAAAACTCGAGATGCTAGCATAATATTGCCCCTGTTTAACTCTCTAGTAAGGCCACATCTGGAATATGGAATTCAGTTCTGGGCACCACATTACAAAAAAGATATTGCACTTTTAGAGCAGGTGCAGAGACGAGCAACAAAATTGATACGTGGGATGGAAGGTCTCACTTACCAAGAAAGGTTATATAAACTGGGTTTATTTAGTCTAGAGAAAAGACGCCTTAGAGGGGATCTAATTAACATGTATAAATACATCAGAGGGCAATATAATAGCTTGGCGGATGAGCTTTTTGTCCCTAGGCCTTCTCAAAGGACTAGAGGACATGATCTGCGCACGGAGGAAAAACGTTTTAGCCATTTATTTAGGAAAGGGTTCTTTACAGTAAGAGTGATTAAGATGGGGAATTCATTGCCACAGGAAGTCGTTATGGCAAACTCTATACCTGCATTTAAAAGGGGCTTAGATGCTTTCCTTGGGTTGAAAGACATCCATGGCTACAATTACTAGGTAATGCCTAATGATGTTGATCCAGGGATTTTATCTGATTGCCATCTGGAGTCGGGAAGGAATTTTTCCCTTTTGGGGCTAATTGGACCATGCCTTGTAAGGGTTTTTTCGCCTTCCTCTGGATCAACAGGGATATGTGAGGGAGCAGGCTGGTGTTGTAGGTTATACTGGTTGAACTCGATGGACGTATGTCTTTTTTCAACCAAAATAACTATTTAACTATGTAACTATGTAAGCCTTTTCAGTTCTGCTGAGTAGATTTTTAGTCCAGAGGTTCACTTTAAGCATCTTTAAATGTTCCTCCAGGGCTCCTCATTGGTCTATTAACAGACCAATGGGATTCCTCCTAAAGATGCTTTGCTATAGCTATACTCAGTATAGCTAGAGCCCCCACCCTGTGTGGATGCTGCTACTCCCAGCTCCCGCTGTCCTCTCTGCCCACCCACCCATGCTGGCACCTAATTTGCAAAAAATTTGAAAATTCATAAAAAATGCGAACACATTTTTTTTAGTGCAAACATTTGTGAGTTTACAAATCACAAACTTATTATATATTTTTTTTCAATGATATTTTTGCTCAAAAATAGAATGTTATAATATTTTTGTGAAAATGTATGTAAAAAAATGATCTGCATTTTCTCTCATCACTTAGTCTTTGAACTGTTATGCTTTAATGTATACTTCAGAATAGAGCTTTATACTCAATCTTTTTAACCTTTAATTTTCAAATATAAAAAGTATTCCTAAAATGAAGTATTTATACAATAATGTATTTGTTAAAATATCAGCTGAACTGCTTTGTAGGAACATTTCATTATCTTTTCAATTTTAACTGGATACAGTCCTTTGCAATAGCATAGTGGATTACTGCCACGCGCTGACACCATAATAATGCAGTATCTACCATGTGTCAGGAGCTGCCATGCCCAGGATTCATTCCACAGTTCACTGCTTTGCAAGCATTGCTCTGCTCTCGTCCTCTGAGCATTTCATCATGTCATACTACAGCTTGGTGACTCCCTATAGAAAAAGACTATATTCCCAATAAATCTCCCTAGACACATCACCAAAGGGAGCACTAAAGGCTTATTATCTATAGTGTAAGATTATTTTGTGCATCATTGCATATGATAATGGAGTAATATTCCATCTTGCTGTGATAGTACTTGCCATAAAGACTAAAACTGTACATTTGCATGTGCTGTGACTGTCTAGGCTTATAGCAGCACACAACTGACAGATCACTGTACTTTTTGGGGTTTTTTTTATTAATGACCCAGAAAATTACTTTAACTCTACATGCATTTTTGTTTACATTAAATAAAAAACATATAATAATAATAATAATATTCCTAACATGTGTATATCTGCACATTCTTCACATTCAAGCCGTAAAGGAAAACATGCCTAATTTCACAGATAAAATGCAGAACTAATGCATTGTAGCTCCATGATGACACACTGCATTCTGATATTTACTAAAGGCTTTCATAGCCTCCTTATTATGAATAGGATGTAACAGTTTTCCAGACCGGAGACTAGTGTCACCATGCAATATGCATGACCTCTGTATGAAACGCATTTGAGAACAGTATAGAATGATTTTGTTATTAAACTTGTGCACCCTCACCAATTAATAAACTGTTCCCTCTCCTACTGACTCAGTCTTCCTTCAGTTAATATGAACTCCTCAACATACTTTTTTTTTCATACAAGCACAAAGAACAGGAAAGTCTGGCACTGAGCTATAGATGCTGTATTAAAGAACTGGTGCCTACTACAAATCCATATAAAATGAATCAAGCAAACAATGTATCTTGGGATAAGAAGTGTGCTAGTGGGCACCGAGTAGGAGGAGGTGGGCGAGGGATTGGGGATGTGTGCACAGCCTTAGGACGGTTTCACAAACACTATTTGCTTCTTCCAAGGTTTAGTGTGCTTGTATCTGAAATTGTATGCGCCAGCACTAATGCAGTACCCATTTATAGCTCAACAGTGCAAGACTTTTCTGTTCTTTGTGCCATCCTCTTGTTTACACAGTCTAGAGCACGTGGAGCTTCTCCAATGACTGTCACACACACAGCACCCCTGTAACCAACAGGTTAGCACCCCCACATTATCTGTATGCCTGTCAGGCCTACATCACAATACTTTAGATAATACTTTCAAAGCAAACCGGAAGGGAAAATAAACTGATGAAATAAACACGTGTATCTATAGTCTTAATCCTTAAAGGACAGGTGTAAGGAAAAATAATAAACAGGATCTACTTACCTGGGGCTTCCTCCAGCCCCTGGCAGCCCATCAGTCCCACGTCACAGCTCCGGTGTCCCGGATCCCCTCCATTGCAGATGTTCACCTCGCCAAGTCGGCATCTTCTGCCTGCGCAGAACGCTCCAGGCCACGTGAGCGTGATTGCGAGCGGTGCAGTCGCAGGCGAGGTCGGCATCTGCAACGAGGGACAGATAGGCTGCCAGGGGCTGGAGGAAGCCCCAGGTAAGTAGATCCAGTTTTATTTTTCCTCACACTTGTCCTTTAAATGGACCTTCCTGGAAGCCAATACATTTATATTTTGACATTCAGACCCCTTGCACACTTGCACGCTGCATCGCCCCACGTATGCTTCCCCACCGCAAGGGTCAGGCAAGTCTGTGGAGACTTGAACAGTTCACTCAATGCGAGGCAGTGTGTCGTAAGTAGCAAAATTGGCGCAACGCTGTTGCAAAGTCTGCAGCGCATTACCGCATGATCCATGCCTGCCACACAGACTATGCAGCAATGCAAGTCAATAGGTGACACAGCAAGAGTGCACTACGGGAGCACGGTGCGACGTACCACACATGCACAGACCAATGGGAATCCCAGTTACATACTTCCTGTCTAGCAGGGAGTACATCATTAGCTGGGAGGCGGGCCTATGCATATAACCCTGACGCCTCACAGTGGTGCAGGGTCATATGGGGCCTAATTTCTGCTCTGCATCGCACTGCAAACTTGCAGCAACACTACAAAACACAGATTTTATTTTTTTACCTCATTTGTATGGTCTTATGCCTAGTACATCCAATGAGTTTTTCTGGCAGATTTCCTGCCAGATCGATTATTTTCAACATGTCCGATCTGATTTCAATCGATTTTCCAATCGATTTTCTGTTCACTTCTGTGAAAAATTGATCGAAAATAATTGATCTGGCAGGAAATCTGCCTGAAAATCTCATTGTGTGTACTAGGCCTTAGACAATCATTGCCATGTTACAGAAACTGTGAGTAACAGCTTGCATCATGCCATAGGCAAGGTGAATGCTGCTGAAATACAGGAGGCTCATAATGTGGACTACAACAGCAAAAATGATTTCTGACAAACAACTACAGTAAATGGCTACACAGTTAGGTTAGCAGACACCTCACTTCACAGCTATCTTGCATAGATCAGGTCCATAATAGATTAACAGCACAGATTGTCAGGTCTAGCAAAGCCCTGGAGAATCCTGCAGGCAATCTCAAGACTCATGTGTTTGGGAATGATCCCAATATGCAAACTGATAAGGCCACACATGTATCAGGCCTAATGCTGTCTTTCTGCATTCTACTTAAGCATCCCATTTACCATGATAATAGTTGTAGATGACGGAGAACATCAGTAGCCTTAAAAATAATGAGCGAAGTAAGAGAACCACATTGAAAATGGACTGGGGCCTAAGTGTGGCTGAAAAATCTAGATTTATACAGAATTAGATTTGTCGGGATAAACAGTAATTTTTTCACCCCAGTAATTTTCATAGCAAAATTATGATTTCCCCCCAACTTTTCATGAAAATAGCGTTTTACACCATTATCAATGTATTTCCTTTTTCACGAACATGCTATGGATTTTTACAAACATTCCTGTTTTCATGAAAATGTTGGTGAAGCCAAATGGCTGTGCTCATTCATCATTAATTATCACTGATTGATTATCTGCAGGAATATGAAGAGGCTTTTTAAAGAAAAAGTGGGGCGGTGGGTTCAGTTAACGCTCCTTTTACACTATAGGACCAATCCAATTCATTTTTTCTCCTAAGTTTTCTCTTAGGTGATATTTTCATACCTTATCGATAAATTGCCATTTAAGCCACCAGTAAGCAAGAAAATACTCAGAATAATTTTGATAGTACTTTTTCACCTACTTTTTGGTACTTTTGCAATTGCAGAGTGCTGAAAATGATTTTAAACAGAAAATGAAAAACTATCTCCTAGGAGAAAACTTGAGAAAAAAGGAGGAGGAAAAAAAGGAGAAAAAGTGAATTGGATCGGGTCCATGTCAATGGACAATGATATTGTTATGGGGCTATCACACTGCGTGTGGTGCAAAGCGTTCTGTTGGGATAACACACTGCATGCAGTGCCATGCATTTACAGTGGCAGTGAGGTGTATTCAGATTGTTCTATGTGACTCACTGTACGGTTGTATCACACCGTTAACGCGTAATTGAACATTTTGGCACAGCAATCGCATTGCAACGCATTTGTGCTTAGTGTGAAAGAAAGCCCTCAGACTTAAAGGGAACAAAAGAAAATCTATGCGTACACATGCCAAACTCATGTCACCCGTCGGGGATCAGGAGCTTATCCCCTTGGGCAACATTTCTGGGCCGGGCTGCACACACGCATGCCAGCTGTGTAGCTAACAATGCGCTGTGTTGCAATGTAAGGGGTGTGGAAGGATGACGAGTAGAGCATGCGTGATGTAACATGGCAGGTGGTGAATCAAAGTGAACAATGGGATCTGCAGGGGAATTGGCATTTGCCGGGGTTGGGTAGATTGTGGCGGATTGCTAGTGGGTTGAACATCAGGGGTTGTCGGGTGCTGTACATACGCCTGATTGTCGGCTGAGGCAGTTGTTATTGGCCGTCTCGGGCGGCTAAAGTGAGGCATGTATACGAGGCTTTAACACTTTCATACCAGCAGTCTCGGCCCCCTTAAAGAGAACCTGTACTGAGTAAAAATAAACGCATGAGGTAACTTCAAATTAACATTACATAGTTACCTTGCCATCAATTCCTCTCAGAAACTCAACATTTTCTTCTGACCGTGATCCCTCCCAGTTCTGACAACATTTTGTCAGAACTGAAATATATCAGTTGCTGTCAGTTATATATCAGTTGCTGTCAGTTATAGCTGAGAGGTCAACTCAGGTGCCAGTTAACGTCCATGTTTCCCTATGGCCCAAGTCGGCAATGTTACAGTTTAACTGTGTGTTGATGAGAAAGCTGTTATGGGTAATGGCCATTTTCAAAATGGAGGACGGAAAATTCCCTTGATCACTGTGAACACACAGGACGCGGGACAGGAGAAAGACACTGAGGAGTAGACTACATGGAAGGTAAGTATGACTTGTGTATGCTTATTTTGACTTTTAATTTTCAGTTCAGGAGCATTGGTGAGTGGCTGCGCGGGCACAGGATGTCTGCGGGGGACCATTAGAAGCCCCGGGTAACTTCAACTCATTTTCCCCCGACCCCCCTACAGTATCCCTTTAAGGACCAGAGACTGCTGGTACGGTAAAACTCCGCCTCCCGATGAATCGCCACTCATACCCACCGCTCTTGTCAGTCACGACACTGCCCCATCGCCGCAGGCTCCTCTCTCTGCCATCTCTATGATGGCAGGGTGGTGACAGCCAGTCAGGAGCCGCTTTCATTGGCTCCTGACGCTATCTGCCAATGTGATCTTCTCTCCATTATTACGTGATCAAGAGCCAATGTAAGTGGCCCCTGACCTGCTTACAGAGCTCTGCCGTCTTATAGATGGCAGAGCGAGCGAATTGCGGTGGGTGCAGAGCGGCGGTATCGGCGGTAATGACGGGGTCGTGCGATTCAGAGCGACGTTGAATCTAAGTCAAGTCAGGTCCGCAGCGCCAACTGCTGGAAGTGGATTCGTAATGCGTTGGTCCGCAACCAGTTAAACATGCATAAAAATGTTCCAGATCTTTCAGCCTTTGCCCATTTCGTCAAAAACTTGGAATTAAAAAGAAAACATACTGATTCTAAATAATTCCCAACCATTTGCATACCGCTCCTATATTCTGCGCTGTCAGTCTGTGAAGTTGATCTGGCCATTTGTATTTACATGTAGCCCCCCAAAATTATTCAATCTGCCAGTCAAATGGAATTATTAATATGCAGACCAAAGTCTTCCTTATGTCCTCCTGTCTCCCTAGATTTCCGTATCCCCCTGCAATTAGTTTCACTTCCTTTTTTACACCATTGTGTTAGCACTCATTACTGTCAGCACCTCTGCTTCTCTGCAAGTGCTAATGGAGAACCTTTAAATTAACTTACATCATTTGCTTTTTACTGCATGCTGGGCAATGCTTGAGATCTATGACAAGTCCTCACTCCTACACATACATTCTTCCATAAGTATCTGCATGTTACAATGCAAACTATCACCTGTCCAAAATTATGATATATTTTCTTAAAGGAGAAATATTATTCTAGAATAGAAAATGTCAGCCTATCAGCCAGGAAACGGGTTGCTATAAATGAAGGTATGCTATACAGTATATGAGGTATAGCAATTCCTTTTTCTACAGCTGTGCAAACATTTCTTGTGTTGTCATTTTGTGATGACTAAATGCTTATATTTAGTTGAATTATGTTGCTGTATTGCCGGTATGTACATAACAGATGCCTGCAAATCTGAAGTTTTCGCTGGGTATTCAACCATTTTAATGTATTTGATCGTACAGAGCAGAGGAGGTAAAGCAAAGCTTCTCTATGTTGCCTATTCATTAGTCCTGTGATCACATGGTGTTGATGGGTTTGTGTGAGAGGAGGTTCTCGCAGGACTTACCTCCAAACCCAGGATTTCAGCGGTACTAAGAAGCTGCATGTGCTGTTTGGGGATGAGCAAAATTGACCAAACCAGTTGCAATAATGTTTTTGAAATTGTAGCAATGCACATACTCTGGCTGTCCTGTTGATGATTTGCCTCTAAAACAATTAGCCATAGACCCTGAACGAGCATGGAAATTGGCTAAAATCTGACTATATTAGCTGCATGTTTGTTTCAGGTGTGTGATTCAGACACTACTGCAGACAAAAAGATCAGCTTGGCTGTCAGACAACTGGTATTGTTTAAAAGGAAATAATTATGGCAGCCTCCATATACCTCTCACTTCAGGTTCTCTTTAACCTCTTCCCGACTGCGTCACGCCAACAGGCGTGACCACGGCGGCAGCCCCAGGACCGCCTAGGGTCCTTGAGGCATGGTCATGGTGTAAGGTCCTTGAGGCATGGTCAGCAGGCGATCACCCGCACTGATGCACGCGCATCCCCGCTCTGATGGCGGAGCTCTGCTCTGCCTTCAGTCTCCCAGCAGCAATCGCTGCTGGGAGACTGTTAGACGGCGAAACCGCCGTCTTTTATTGCTGTTCAGTACTGCGATCTAAGACATTGCTGTACTAGGGACTGCCGTGTGACACGGCTGTCCCCTCCAGAGGCAGGAAAGTGAACGGCTGTCATAGGCTGAAGTCTATGACAGCCAACACGCTGATCGGCTGGCAGGGGGGCGAAAGGGAGGGGGAACATAAAAAAAAAAATAAAAAAAAAAATAGTAGAATGTAATAATAAAAATAATAAATAAATATTGACAAAAAAAAATAAAAACACTCAGGGAGCGATCAGACGCCACCAACAGAAAGCTCTGTTGGGGGGAAGAAAAGGGTATTAAGAATCACTTGTGTGCTGTGTTGTGCAGCCCTGCAGCGAGGCCTTAAAGCTGTTGTGGCCAATTTACAGAAAAATGGCCTGGTCTTTAGGGGGATTTAACACTGCGGTCCTCAAGTGGTTAAATAACTACTTTTCTTACTTTAGACATGTCCGACACCTTGAAAAACTCCTCAGTGGCAGCTAGATAATAGACATAGAAGACAATGGGTGAAGCAGAACATTATCGCAGCAGCTCACACATTAGAATATTGAATCCAGCATTTAGTAGGGTACAGGGACCACTGGTAAGCTAAAGTGGAATTAAAATCAGCATTTCTTCTTTGCTCTAAAAGATTATGTACAGTATAAAATATACTACCACAAAAAAATTGTAGCAGAACAGCATTCAAACAGTTAAACACATCACTTTGTCCCTCAGTGGAAAGCTCCTTGCTTCAGTGGGCAACTTCTGGCCACATCCAAAGAGGTGATAATATTATCTTTTGTTTACATTTCTTTGTTAGATACATTTAGTATATAGCCAGCAGCGTGCTGAAATTGAACTGCACTGAGCTGAGAAGCAGACAGCGGTGAGAAATGATCACTAGATTTTAATATATAAATACAGCAGCTATGCAATAAAATGCAATGGCAGCTTTCAGAGCAGATAAACTGTACTTTGGGAACTTGTAATTTGTTCAACACATTTTTATTTATTGTTATGTCATAGTTTTATCTCACTTTAAGTGAAGGCGGCGACATCCTTACAGTACTTTGGTTCAGCAAACTCTATTTTTCTTATGAGACATGTTGTCCAGCAAATAATTTTAATGTCACAGTGGTTCATAAGCAGAAAGTATTAACTGTATTTCTAAAATGCGCAAACATGAATATTATTTTTTCTTTCCACCTAAGCCTCAGACTTTTGTAATGTTATGTTGGCCTGTAATCAGCGGTTTAAAGGCAGTGAGTAATACACAAGCGCACAGTCATTGCATTCCTCCAGAGTTCTGATATCACTGTTCACTTTCGGCTAATTTGGATAACTAACCATGCTTTGTCATTGACTTTCCCATAGCATCAGACGTGGACTGTTAAATTACTTCACAAATGAAAGACTAATGTTCCCAATTGTTGATTGATTTGCCCAGAGTAGATATCCATTTATATTCAGGCCTTGTGTTTCTTATAATCTGCAAAATAAATTCATGTACGACCGGGCGCCGGGCTAAAGACAACATTGTAAATTGACATCTATCAGGCTGAATAAATTATATTGCTCCCATAATGCGGAAAAACATCAACATGAGAAGTGGCTGATAAATGATAATATTATTTGTTAGCGAGGGAGCTTCAGAGGCTTAGAGCAGAGTGTTCCCACGAGGAGGAGAATGAAGAATGGTAATTGTAGTAAGGAAGTGCCAGATTGTCCTAATTGTACGGGTCCTGGCCTGAGCCGTGTCACAGTTGCTTATACTTTTTACTGCTGAATAGGATGAAGATTAACAAGAAGAAACTGTACCGTTTGTGCTCCCGCTTTACGTTCCTGGAAAAATGATAAAATATCCCATGGTTTCTTAGTGCAGCTACCATTGTGGCATATTTTACACCACAAATGGTCTGGTACCCTAACACTTGTTAGAGTCAGGCCAAGTCTCGCTTCCTTATGTGAACTCTGGCTGTCAGAGTAATTTAGACTCATGGTACTTCTAATTCTGATTGTCATAGTTAGGGAAGGTTAGTCTGAATCCTGCAGATGTTTCCTGGCTTTGCCATGCTTTTTACAGTAAAGGAGGCCAATTTTAAAATGAGGATTTCCACAGTGCTTGGTTGAAACTTTGCATGGTGGTTGTCTCTGTAGTTTCTAGATGTTGGTTTTGGATTCAATATAAACCTGTATTTGCTGTTTTCAGGGAAATGTAGGAGCACCTGTTACCTTTTTTTTTTTTTTTTTTTCATTTGTTATTGTTCATTTAATAATACCAAGCAGACCACTCTTCTATTTCAATTGAAATTCTACTTTCCACTAATGATTTGCTAAAAACACATTTCAGTGTTGCACAAATCATTTTGTAATTTAATGTTCTTAAAAATTACCATTCCATTTCAGTCTGCAGCCAGTGCCACCCATGCATTTTTAAAGCAAACCATGAGCACAATCCGCATTTCTTTTCACTACAAGCCTCCGTACTTCATTTGCAGTATGAACTGTCCAGATGGTTTCAACTTACTTCATGAAAAATGATCTGCACAGTGCAGGAACCCATGCTAGTTATTTTCAGGCTTTGCCAAGATGATTATTGAGTAGCTGTGTGTTCATATCAACGAAATCTTATAAACAAGTTCAAATAGTGGTTACCATTATTGTTCATCATTTTTCCCAGAAAAGTAGAGTGCTGAACTACATACACTGAATAGTGTACTGATTAATGCCTTTGGCATGAAAGGTGAGCGTTCAAATCATGGCCAGAGTCAATGCCTGGACAGTAAGAAGGCTTTAAGATGTCTAAAGGACATATAGGTATTAAAAAAAGGTGTGTGTGGAGATAGGGTATAGGTGGATGTGTAAGACAGTGAGGAGGGCTCCACCCTATTATCTTGAACATCCCCCTGCACCCTGCCTCCACACACACGAAGCTTAGATGGCAGAATGCAGTGATGTAGCCAGGGGCGTAACTATCCTGGACCAGACCCCTCCACGGAGATCTTTTGGTGGGCAACCCCCAACCTCCCTCTCCAACTCCCCCTAGATCACGGGGGGATGGGCCAGTAGCCAGTGGGCCTGCTCCTGTTCATTAACATGAAGATAAGGAAGTGAGTCATATACATTACTTGCTCCCGTGCTGGCATCTCCTTCACTTCCTAATTAGTTTTCAAGTGCCATGCACTCCGTGCAGCCAAGGGACTGAAGCCGCATGGTTGTCTGCACAGAGTGCACGGCACTTGAAAACTAACCAGGAAGTGAAGGAGATGCCAGCACAAGAGCAGATAATGTGTATAACATGCTGCTTGCTCTGCATATTAATGAACAGGGCCAACTCCCAGGCCCGATCCCACTGCATTAGTGGCGGGGGCTATTGTTACCCCACTGGGTGTAGCTAAAAGCTATAAGGCCCAGTGCAAGTTTTATATTGGGCCTTCTTAATCACCCCATACATCAGTGGCGTAGCTAAGAAGCTGTGGGCCCCAGTGAAAGTTTTGCATTGAGGGCCCCCACGCATTCTATACATAACAATTGATACAGAGCACCAAAACAAATCAAGGACAACCACATAGTCAGAGGTGCAAGAAGGGGATGTGGGGCAGTTTGTTAATGATCACTACTATTCAAAGCATCTACAGAAGTGATTATTACCAGCACAGGACCAATAAAGAGCTAATACTGTGGTTGAGGGCTGGCCCCATGGGGCCCTTGTAGCCCAAGGGCCTTGTTGCAGTTGCTACCTCTGCACCCCCTATTGACACGCCACTGCCATGCATCCATCCATAATAATATGGAAAACCAAAATCTGTAAGGACAGCTATAGCATCAGAGAGGAGTAGATTGCACTTTACATTGCACATAGTGTGAATGAGGCCTAATTGTAGATGGCAATTCATTTTTCAGGCTCATCCTGGACTATATGTTTCTCCTTACAATTCCACCTTAATGGATCTAAAGCAAAGGAGAAAAGTTTCTTTAAAAAAAAGTTGGTGCAGTCAATCTTCAGTATTTGTTGAGGAAAATAAATTCAGAAGAAATAATGTCCTATATAAGTGTGAAATTTATGGACCTTCAAGTTGAAGAATAAAAAAGAAAACAGCTTTATGTTTACATTGATTTTTCCCCCCGATATTCATTCTAGATACACAGTCATTTTCCAGTAGTTAACTGTTCCAACTTGCAAGACTAGGAAATAGACCTTGCTAATAAAAGGTTCCTTTTTCCTATTAGTTTTATAACATTGTCTAATTGAATCCACTTAAATCACAATGCCTCTACATTGGTTTACTGTGTTCCAGTAGAGAGATTTAATGGCCAGCTGATTATCTTTTTTCGTAATAAAGATTAGTAGTATTGGATGTCCTCACACATACAGTAACACTTACTATACAATATCCTAGTCATTATTACATCACAAACTGCCTGGAAATATATTATAATCATTATAGGAAGGAGCAATGCTTTATGAAGCTATAACTCAGGATATGAAACACAAATAAAACACTCAACTTTTTTTTTTTAGTTGTCTGTCAACTAGAAATAATTTATGATAAAACAATATAGTAATTTCTGCCAAAGAAGAAAATCAATTTTTCATTTATGATGCATGTAATGCTCAAGTGGGTAATACCTTAATGGATGGAAATGTATTACTCTTGGGAGGTCAAAGCTATAATGATATCATAAATAATCAATGCTTGGTATAGTCTGAAACAGGGCAAGAAAGGGATCAGTGATACTGCGAACATACAAGTTACATAGATACAGTACATCAGCAATAATCCTAGATTAAAGGGCCAGTCAACCAGAAATGTAAGATATCTCCTTACGCTTGTCCTGCACAGTTTGATATTAAGTTACTATATAAAAGGAGGAAAAGATGTCTATTAAAACATCATATATCAGTAATTATACATGTAGTCATGTAAAAATATATTGGAAAAAAACGTTTTTTATTAAAATATGAACGTGACTGTGTATTTAACTGCTTCTGTCCCACGGTAATTGAAATCTACACCCTGTTTGTGGCTGCTTATTTCTGCAGGGCATAGTTTTCAATTACCCGCCACAACCGCCAATTGCCCTGCTGTCAGTATGACAGTATGTCAGCTCTGTCTGAGATCACTGTGAGCTAATCTTATTGGCTTACATTGATCACAGGGTCAGGAGCCAATAAAATCGGCTCCTGATCAGCTCAAGAGCTCTGCTTTCATAGTGACAGCAAAGCGAATGAGCTTCAGTGATGGGAGAGCGGTGTAGTTGACGGTAGCGGTGGTTCCGTGCTGCATGACGTTGGTAGTAGTGTTGGGCGAACAGTGTTCGCCACTGTTCGGGTTCGCCCGGATTTTGGCCTGTTCGGGTTCGGTTCGGCACCCCCCGAACACCTCATGGTGTTCGGGAGGGTGCTCGGCTACGCTGCCCGAACCCAAACAGGCCTTCTGTGTTCGGCCGAACACAGCTGTGTCCAGCTGAACAAAGTCCCCTATAGGGTCCCAGCATAAAGGGAGAGCATGCCCCGAGCGCGGGGGGGGGGGGGGGGGGGGGGGTCGGAAAGGCCCCCCTCCCCGCTAAGCTCTCCCTTCTGCTGGACCCTATAAATTTAAATATAAGTCCCCCGAAAGTACCTGGCAGGCTGGCAGGAGGATGGCAGGAAGAGGGCAGCCGGAGATCATAGGCGCTAGTACCATCTGGTACTTCTGCCCTCTCTCTGACGCACTTCCTGTTTACATTTGTAGTCGCGTCAAGAGAGAGCAAAAGTAACGCGATGACGCGTACGAGGTTACGTGTCATCATGTAGATGGCGCGTACCCTCGTACGCATCATCGTGGCACTTCTGCTCTCTCTTGACGCGACTACAAATGTAAACAGGAAGTGCGTCAGAGAGAGGGCGGAAGTATCAGATGGTACTAGCGCCTATGATCTCCGGCTGCCCTCTTCCTGCCCTCCTCCTGCCAGCCTGCCAGGTACTTCCGGGGGGACTTATATTTAATTTTATAGGGACCAGCAGAAGGGAGAGCTTAGCGGGGAGGCATTTACGACCCCCCCCCCCCCCCCCGCGCTCAGGGCATGCTCTCCCTTTATGCTGGGACCCTATAGGGGGCCCCAAAGGGGCATATTCGGGGTCCCCATAGACTTGCATTGGGTTCGGGGTTCGGCCCGAACATGCCGAATATCGGGGGCATGTTCGGCCGAACCACCCCGAACCCGAACATCTGGATGTTCGCCCAACATTAGTTGGTAGGTCCTGTTTTTCATACCAGCAGTCTCTGGTCCTTAAGGGGCCAGAGACTGCTGGTATCAAAGTGGTTAATTTATTAATTCAATTATTCCTTTAACTGTTGGTTTATAAAACAGGTACTATTATCACATTCAACTTTATGGTCTGAATTACTGTATTCAATGGTAAGGATTCATTCATGGGGGTGGGGTTGTTGAAATGCTGATTTTGAAGGGGCAGTGATTGCCATCATGTGATGATGCTGATCAATACCCAGAAACAGGAGAACTAAATGGAGGAAAATTGAGTTCTATTTTAAGTTTTCTTTTTATTTTAGGTTTGACTGGAGCAGTGCAGTGGAGAGTTAGAACCTTCATCACTTTCTTTTTTTTTTTCTATGCTCCACTTGATTTCTTATAACTTTCCATCCCACGTGGTCACTGATCACGGGAACTCAGGTGATAACTCTACAAATGGAAGTCAGACAGCATTTAAACACCTATTTGAGCAAAAGACTCCATCAAATATTTAGGTATACATTTATGCAGTTCTAATTGAAATGTATTCTCTTGCAACTTCAAGAATCAAATGTCTGACTTTAAAAAAAATACAATCTTGGGACCGTCCATACTTAAACATATCGGGCAGAGTTCATATCATTAAAATAATGATCCTCCCCAAAAATCCTATATTTGATAAAGAGTCTGCACATTAACCTCCCCAGCACCAGGTTCTTTGATTGGCACAAACATGTTCAAGGTTTATTTGGACAAGAGTAAAAAGAAGATTGGCCAATAAAACAATCTCCAGGAGCATGGTTGGTTAGCATACAAAAATATAATAATAGCATTTATTTAGCAAGAATGATAAAGTGGCGCATAAAGGATCCGAAGAACATATGGGTCTATTTGGAACAAACCGACTGTGATTTGACAGCATCCCTTTCTTGAAATCTGACTACCTTAGATGAGCTGCTTAACCATTTAAGGACTGCAGTCTTAAAACCCCTTAAAGGGACTCCGAGCTTTAATTAAAATCAAAATCTGAACTTACCTGGGGCTTTCTCCAGCCCATCGTAGGTCGGGAGGTCCCTCAACGTCCATCTGGCTCTTCTTCCAGGGCCTGGTCAGAAATGGCTCCCCGGCGGCTCCGAGTGTCGGGTTCCTCTTCCTGAAAGCTGACATCAGTCTTCACCACGCCAACCGCCTTGCGTCATCACGGTGGCCAGCGTGACAGTACTGTGCATGTGTGGTTTAATCATGCATGCGCCATACTGTCACGCTGGCCGTCGTGATGACGCGAGGCGGTTGGCGTGGTGACGACACAAGTTGACATTTTTGCTAACTTGTGACAAAAAAAAAAATGAAATCTGCCACGGATTCACCATGCCCCTCTCTGAAAACGTTGGGGTGTTTACTTTCCAAAATGGGGTCATCTGTGGGGTGTGTTTACTGTCCTGGCATTTTGGAGGGTTCTAAATTGTAAGCACCCCTGTAAAGCCTAAAGGTGCTCATAGGACTTTGGGCCCTTTAGCGCATCTAGGCTTCAAAAAAGTGTTACACATGTGGTATCGCCGTACTCAGGAGGAAGTGGCAGTTCTTCCTCCTCTCTGCCCGTCCTCAACTCAGCCCCTTCCACCCTCCGCCTTAGTTCCCATTATGATCTGCTGCACACAGCATGCAGGGGAGCTGTGCTGTGTGCGGTCTTGTGGTGATTGAGGTCGGAAGGATATGCGACCTCAATAATCACAAGTCCGCACACAGCGCAGCTCTATGGCCTGCTGTTTGCAGTGGTTCATGAGCGAAACTAGAGCGTCAGGTGGAGGGGCTGCATCATGGATGGACAGAGGGGACAAGGAACTGCCACTTCCTCCCCATCCATATTCGACGTTCTGCTCAGTCGAAGATTACAACTGAGCAAAATGGGGTCTACAGGGGGCACAGGAGGGGGAGGATGGTGCTGTGTGCTAGTGTGATAACGTAAACGATATTAAAAATAAAGGGACCAAGGCCAGGGTCGGGGTACTTTAAGATTATTTTCATGGGGGGGGGGGGGAGTCGCCACATGTTTTCTTGCCTGGAGTGACAAAATGGCTAGAGGCGCCCCTGGGTATAAGCATCTGCAAATTTTGATGACAGGTGGTCTATGAGGGGCCGAATTGTGTGGAACAGGTCATAAGCAGGGTGGCCTCTTAGATGACAGGTTGTATTGGCACTGAAGTGCAGGAAGCGCAGTATGTTCTCAAATGGTGATCTGGACATTGCAGCAGAGAACACGGGCATGTGATGTATTGGGTGCGTAGACCAATAAGACCGCAATACATTCTTTTTGACTAGACCCATGTTAAGGAGAAGGCCCCAAAAAAATGTTACATTCGGAAACTTGGAGTGGTTTCCACCGAAAAGGCTGGGCATAGTAGCTTCTTGGATTGGCAGTTGCATATTGTGTGGCATAACGGTTGGTCTCAGCCACAATTAAGTCGTAGAGACCAGCAGTGATCAGCAAAAAAAAATTCTGTCACTGCGGTGAGGCGGGTGAGGGTTTGTCTGGGTGATCAGAAGCCCGCAGGGGGTAGATTAGGGCTTGATCTGATGGATAGGAGTGCTAGGGGGTAACAGGTGGTAACAGGAGGTGATTGATGGTTGTCTCAGGGGGTGATTAGAGGGAAGAATAGATGCAATCAATGCACTGAGGAGGTGAACAGAAGGGGGTCTGAGGGTGATGTGAGGGTTTGGACGAGTGACCAGGAGCCCACACGGGGCAAATTAGGGCCTGATCTGATGGGTAGGTGTGCTAGGGGGTGACAGGTGGTGACAGGAGGTGATTGATGGGTGTCTCAGGGTGTGATTAGAGGGGGGAATAGATGCAAGCAATGCACTGGGGAGGTGATCAGGGGGGTCTGAGGGCGATCTGAGGGTGTGGGCGGGTAATTGGGTGCCCGCAAGGAGCAGATTAGGGTCTGATCTGACGGGTAGCAGTGACAGGTAGTGACAGGGGGTGATTGATGGGTGATTGATGAGTGATTGATGGGTGATTGATGGGAGATCAGTGGGTGATTAGAGGGGAGAACAGATGTAAATAATGCACTGGGGAGGTGATGGGGGGGTATGAGGGCAATCTGAGTGTGTGGGCGGGTGTTTGGGTGCCCGCAAGGGGAAGATTAGGGTCTGATCTGATGGGTAGCAGTGACAGGTGGTGACAGGGGGTGACGGGGTGATTGATAGGTGATCAGGGTGTGATTAAAGGGGAGAACAGATGCAAGCAATGCACTGGCGAGGTGATCAGGGGGGTCTGAGGGCGATCTGAGGGTGTGAACGGGTAATTGGGTGCCCGCAAGGGGCAGGTTAGGTTCTGATCTGATGGGTAGCAGTGACAGGTGGTGACGGGGTGATTGATGGGTGATCAGTGGGTGATTAGAGAGGAGAACAGATGTAAATAATGCACTGGGGAGGTAAGCAGAGGTGGTCTGAGGGCGATCTGAGGGTGTGGGCGGGTGTTTGGGTGCCCGCAAGGGGCAGATTAGGGTCTGATCTGATGGGTAGCAGTGACAGGTGGTGACAGGGGGTGACGGGGTGATTGATAGGAGATCAGGGTGTGATTAGAGGGGAGAATAGATGCAAGCAATGCACTGGCGAGGTGATCAGGGGTGGTCTGAGGGTGATATGAGGGTGTGGACGGGTAATTGGGTGCCTGCAAGGGGCAGATTAGGGTCTGATCTGATGGGTAGCAGTGACAGGTGCTGACAGGGGGTGATTGATGGGTGATTGATGGGTGATCAGTGTACCAACCCGCTAATTAAACCTATGCTTCAAACTTTAGGCCAAGTAATTTACAACGGACAAAAACAATTTTGCCTCTCTGTCTTAATTACTTTAAGTAACAATCCAGACTTTCCACCAGCTGGCTCGACTGTTTAATCAGTTGAATTTGGATCTCAGTACTAGAATCATATGTATGCAAAAACCTTGGAGGAGAAATAAGGAGGGCGTATACCCCAAGCAACACAAAAAATGTTTTTGTATAATTAAAATATCATAACTTTATTAATTATCAAAAGAGTAGAAATCATAAAAAAATAGGCGGTGGATGATCAAGCCACCATCAACCCACATTCACACACTCCATACACACTGCAAGCTCAATAGAACAAATGTGCTCCAATTCCCATAAAGTGCAACCTCCAGAGAAAATGCTAGCATAATTGTGAGTAAATTCACATATAAGAATTAACAGTTCAGTTTCCAAGGGAGTATTACTGGCCACTAACCACCTAAGTAAATTGTAGATCAATTAGTGCATTCATAAACAGTACCAGTAAACAGGCTTGATTTCAGTTGGTAATCCAATATAAATGGAGGCAACAACTAATGATGTACAGCAGGTGAAGCAGTATCGCCCTACTACAGCAAATAGTTCCCAGATATGGGCATCAGGATGTGAGGAACATTCCTCCACGCTTAGTAATAGATATACTGTGTAGACCAAGCAGTACTGTGTGAACCAAGCAGCAGGCAATAGCAACACAGTTCAAAACAGCAGGGTAGCTAGTGTGAATAGAGCAGTCCAGCAGGGACAAAGAAGCACACAAAGCTGTGTTAGTGGCAGATGCAGCACATATAGCAGAATTAACTCATAAGTCTCTGTGTTATAAGCAGGAAAAAAGGGGAAGCCAACACTGTATGTGTGCATAAGACAAATGTATGTGCCCGGTGTATCCTGTCAGCACAGATTCAAAACCAAACACACAGTACCAGGTCAGCGGTGTCCACCAGCTCCCATGTAGGGCTGCATGTTCCAAACCGTTGGTTAAGGTAAATCCAAATAGCAATGTCCAGCTCCCACACACGGCTGTAGAATCATACATATTTTAGATAAGAACATTGGCAATACCTTCAGGTCGATAAAACAAAACCAAAATTGGTAACGGATACAGATCCAAAGCTATATACAGGTCCTTCTAAAAAAATTAGCATATTGTGATAAAGTTCATTATTTTCTGTAATGTACTGATAAACATTAGACTTTCATATATTTTAGATTCATTACACACAACTGAAGTAGTTCAAGCCTTTTATTGTTTTAATATTGATGATTTTGGCATACAGCTCATTAAAACCCCAAATTCGTATCTCAAAAAATTAGCATATCATGAAAAGGTTCTCTAAACGAGCTATTAACCTAATCATCTGAATCAACTAATTAACTCTAAACACCTGCAAAAGATTCCTGAGGCTTTTAAAAACTCCCAGCCTGTTTCATTACTCAAAACTGCAATCATGGGTAAGACTGCCGACCTGACTGCTGTCCAGAAGGCCATCATTGACACCCTCAAGCAAGAGGGTAAAACACAGAAAGAAATTTCTGAATGAATAGTCTGTTCCCAGAGTGCTGTATAGGCACCTCAGTGGGAAGTCTGTGGGAAGGAAAAAATGTGGCAGAAAACGCTACACAACGAGAAGAGGTGACCGGACCCTGAGGAAGATTGTGGAGAAGGACTGATTCCAGACCTTGGGGGACCTGCGGAAGCAGTGGACTGAGTCTGGAGTAGAAACATCCAGAGCCACCGTGTACAGGCATGTGCAGGAAATGGGCTACAGGTGCCGCATTCCCTAGGTCAAGCCATTTTTGAACCAGAAACAGCAGCAGAAGCGCCTGACCTGGGCTACAGAGAAACAGCACTGGACTGTTGCTCAGTGGTCCAAAGTACTTTTTTCGGATGAAATCAACTTTTGCATGTCATTTGGAAATCAAGGTGCCAGAGTCTGGAGGAAGACTGGGAAGAGGGAAATGCCAAAATGCCTGAAGTCCAGTGTAAAGTATCCACAGTCAGTGATAGTGATGGTCTGGGGTGCCATGTCAGCTGCTGGTGTTTGTCCGCTGTGTTTTATCAAGGGCAGGGTCAATGCAACTAGCTATCAGGAGATTTTGGAGCACTTCAATCCTTCCATCTGCTGAAAAGCTTTATAGAGATGAAGATTTCATTTTTCACCACGACCTGGCACCTGCTCACAGTGCCAAAACCACTGGTAAATGGTTTACTCACCATGGTATTACTGTGCTCAATTGGTCTGCCAGCTCTCCTGACCTGAACCCCATAGAGAATCTGTGGGATATTGTGAAGAGAAAGTTGAGAGACGCAAGACCCAACACTCTGGATGAGCTTAAGACCGCTATCGAAGCATCCTGGGCCTCCATAACACCTGAGCAGTGCCACAGGCTGATTGCCTCCATGCCACGCCGCATTGAAGCAGTCATTTCTGCAAAAGGATTCCCGACCAAGTATTGAGTGCATAACTGAACATAATTATTTGAAGGTTGACTTTTTTTGTTTTAAAAACACTTTTCTTTTAGTCGGATTAAATATGCTAATTTTTTTTTATATAGGAATTTGGGGTTTTCATGAGCTGTATGCCAAAAACATCAATATTAAAACAATAAAAGGCTTGAACTACTTCAGTTGTGTGTAATGAATCTAAAATATATGAAAGTCTAATGTTTATCAGTACATTACAGAAAATAATGAACTTTATCACAATATGCTAATTTTTTGAGAAGGACCTGTAAATAAGATTAAAGCTAATGGAATTCAGATAGATAAGGAATTAAATTCTTATGAGAAGATGATTCCAGAAAGGAAAAAAAAATCCCTAAGCTAATTTCAACATTGTACAACCTTTTGGGGTCCCTGATGCACTGGACTCCACCTGCTTTTTGTCATAAATGGGAAAGTGACCTAGGCTGGCAGGAGAACTTACCTAGGTGGCCCAGAATTTTCAAAAGTATTCTGGACATTGCAGAATAGGCAATTACAGTGGATTCAGTACAAGAGGATATTTAAATGATATTGGTACCCAGCAAAAATAAAGGAAAAAAAAATATTGAACACATCAAACCAATGTTGGGAATATCATACCAACGATGCAACATATATGCACATGTGGTGGAGCTGTCCTGAAATCAGTAAATTTTGGCAGGAGATTGAAAATGATGTCAATAGGAATTCAAATACCCATTACCTTATTGATAGAACCTAGCTCTTTTTGGTTTAACACCCATGGATAAAGGGTTCCCAACACTTATTCTGATTGGTTTGGGCACAATGATAACAAGGCAACTGTTAGCTAGGACGTGGGGAAAGAATCTATGCCAACGTTAAGAGAATGGTGAATGGAGATGACATAATTCCTCTAAGTGGAGACTGACCAAGAGAATGAAAGAGACCAAAAATACCTTAAATTAGTACTTATCCAAAATGAAAGAATGAAGCTTAATGAAAGGTTTAGACTGGTAGGTTAAAGCAGTAGGATAAGCCATACTATGCCAGAGAAAGAAAAAACACATATATAAGTAGAAAAATACTTGATCTACTTACATAACACATGTATTATACTGTCCACGTTTTGATTTCAGTGCATGTTATATAGTAAATGACGAGAATTCTGTTAGTGGTGGGGGCCATGTCTTTTGCCCACAGTTAAGGCTAACTCGTGTCATAATTTTTATGGTGACGAAACAGCTTTAAAGAGCTTATTATGGGTGATGGATGATAAGGAATTTAATATGGATGGAAGGTATGGATACATTATGGAATGTTTTGTTGAATGAATGGAGGTAGGTAAGGTTTAGGCAGAATGAGTAGGGGTTTAGCTAGTTGGTGGAGGCTGGAGATTTTGTTGTTTTTCTTTACCTACAGTTGCCTACTTTTTCTTTCTTTTAATACTTCTATTCATTTTTCTTTTTTTTAATCGTAAGTTACAAAATAATAAAGATAAGCGGACAATGATGCAATCCAAGCCCAAAGCCACCGGAGCATAACAATTAAGTGCATATCTTTAAGATGTATTTATTTATTTATTGTATTTATAAAGTGCCAACATATTACGCAGCGCTGGGCAATAAGCTAAGCTGAAGTCCTAGCAAAATAAATAAACAAATAAATAAATAAAACACTTCTTTGAGTAATGTTGTAAGATCAAGACAGCCATGAAGACTTTACTGATGTCTGTGCCATTGGTTAAAAAATATTTTTTATTTCCAGTTCCCAAATACAAATTTGCCTCTTAAAACAGAAAGTATTTGCATTTATTTAGCTTTATGTCAACAAGACTGAGTGATCTCCCATAATGTATCACTACAACGTTAGCAAATCATCCTAACTTCCTGCCTGATGGTGTGGTTTTCAGTAATCTTGGATGAAGAGTTACTGGAACTAGGTTTATTTACAGGATTCAGCAGCTCTCTACATTAAGCAGTATGTTCCTCTGTGCCTCCATCATGCATCCACAGGAACCAACAATCGCATTATCAATAATCATCACAATTAAAACCATACCATATCCCTAAAACCAATGTTTCCCTGATCGTGCAATGGACCAGGATCTCCCTTATGTGTCTTAAAGTTTACCCAAGCTGACATGTGACATAAAGAGATAAACTTGTATATGTACAGTGACAAACATAATAATAACTGTGCTATCAATAACTAAGCCGTCAATTTCTTTTCTTTTCTGCATGAAAGGGATAAAATTCAGGCATGCAAGAGACTGTTTCTCTCTTGTTTGCACCTAGGTGGATTATAGCGTAACCCTTACTGATAAGGAATTACAGCCATAAAACTTTTTGGGGCAGAAAGCAACTTCTGAGTACAGGGGATAGATAAAAAAAAAGGTCAATAGTTCATATATTTTAGCTCTGGGACATTTTATAGACTGTCATTGAGCAGAGACAAAAAAACATTAAATATACTTTGTAAACATTTAAACATAACGTACAACAAGGGGATATCTAAAAAAAGTCATTTTTAGGAACAGGAGGATAGATAAAATTGTTTAACTTCATCAGTTTCTTTTCACCTTGGGCTCACTTTACCTGAGTTAGTAACAAAATAGGGAGAAGCTGTTTGATTGGCAGAAGAGGAATGGTGCAGTGTTGCACCACCTGAAGGTCTACTGCCTCCTAATAATGGCAAGCACTGGACGATTCCATTGTGGTGCTGCCCTCAAGATACCATCAGATGCTTCACATATCAGGATGCGTTAAACATGCTTCTTAAAGTGGAGAGGCCTCTTGGACATTCATTCGAATTAGGAGCTTTTGGAAGTCCCTTTAGGCAGATTAATAATGTTGTTCCAAATCACTATTACACAACTCACTAATACACAGAGTGTACTTTAATTCATCTATTACCATAGAGCTAGGGGCAAATGCACACATACCGTTCGGCTACATCTACCAACCAAATGACATGCTGCTCTCAAATGACCCATCACCTAACAGCTTCCAGGCAGCACATGGCTGGGCCATTTGTCACAAAGCCTCCCAGTGTCTACGATAAATTTGTTCAGCCGCTCTGTAAACAGCATTTCTGGCTAGCACTATAAGATATGCTTCAACCAGTACTGAGATAACTGTAGCATTTCAATAATTTCACTGAAACTTGGCACATGCCCGCATAAAGAGATGTAATAGCCTGAGGATTCCTGCAGCACGGCTGCCAGTTAGTGAGCACACTAAGGCCATCTCAGCTGATTGATTTTCATGGCTCACAGCAAAAATGTTTTTAATGGGACTAGCCAAGTTGTCATCACACTGAATGATACTTCCATGGCTGAGCTGTGGCACTCAGGGAGTATATATCAGCTTGTTTTAGGGAATACAGCGAGGAAAATTAGAAAGCATATTTTATCTTCACCACTAAGTCAAAACATCTGCCACATGTCATAAGAATGATCTGTCCTCTTGCATGAACTTGGAGTGTCTGCCCTTTCTTTCACAGTAATTATAGACCAAGTACAGAACACGAGGAGAACTACAACTTGTTTTTTTTTTCAGTTTAAATAAATCCATCCCTTTCAATGTTTATGGGAAAAGTGCACAGTAATATATATATTGCTGGCACTACAAACCTGCAGAAATCATGTGGCATCACAGATTTTATGAAAAGAAAACTTGCTTGATTTTTGGGATGCAAACCAACCTCTCACTGGTGCTACCTTCTGCTGCCAGGCTCTCTACTGCAGTGACTGAAGGTACACCTGTTCCTGTGCTTATGTTGCCATGGCTTCCACAAAAAAACTGCTACTCATCTTTCTAAGGGTTGTAATTAGCAGTCATGCAAGCCAAAGCAGCCTGGAACAAAGAGAACCCCCTTTTCTCGTCACAGGAAGAAAATTTAGGATAACAGCATAGACGCAGGTATAGATGTAGTGGGATCCAAGGGTAGTGGTTGGTTACCACTCTTGCATTGCAACACTGTGTCCCCGGTTTGAATCGCAGCCAGGGCACTATCTGCACAGGGTTTCCTTTGGGCACTCCGTTTTCCTCCCACATCCCAAAAACTTACAGCTAAGTTAATTGGCTTCCATTGAAATTGACCCTAAAGTGTTGGTGCCATATAAATACTACTAATAATAATAATCCAAGGGTTGAAGAATGAAGCCAGATTTATGTTCTCTACCACTATTAAAGCACATGTCAGTAATTAAACATGACAGATATATTATCTGTCATATCTGCCATGTGAAGTAGATATTTTATTTTCCAAGCACTGTATATGTGGTACAGATACACCACAATGTGTGCCACCAACCTATAATTCTGCCAATGGATTTCAATGCTAAAAAATCAAATATTTTTCTTGGGGGAAAAAAAACCCTGCCCCCTTTTTTGTATGTATATATTTTCTTTTGCATGGTGTAATCCGCCTATTATCTTTCTGGCTATGCTTCTAAAACATATATTGACTATTTTCCATGCTTATTTATTCCACACTCTGGTCTGTCACACACCATGCATAATATTATGAGATAGTAGTATACTACTACTTCTGTATAAATCACTTGTGAAGCCACATGTGGAGTATGGATACAGTGTTTGGCACTACATGAAGGACAATGACATTATGGAACAAGTACAAAGATAGGCGAATACATTAATTGGGGTGATGGATGGTCTCATTTTTCAAGAAATATTGGACAAATCAAAGATGGAAATTTGGGCGCCTATTTTCCTCTCTTTCTGTTTGGCTCTTCCTCTTCAGTAAGCAAGCACCTATTCAGCAAGGAGTCCTTGGGCTAGACTACCTAACACTGCTACTGCCTACTGAGTGCGCCCTAGTGGCTGCAGCTCAAACACTTTGAGTCTGCCAGGATAAAAGCGCAATATAAATATTATTTGTCGTGTCTTGTCTATTAGGCAGAAACTTGGGCGCTGCCATGGGCACCATTATAAATTGAAATTGGGTGTCCAAATTTCCTTGCACCACTATTTCATGCACATGGACAAACTGGGCTTATTTCACTTGGGAAAAGATGACAGAAAGGTGACTTGATTAACATGTACAGTGGCTTGCAAAAGTATTCGGCCCCCTTGAAGTTTTCCACATTTTGTCATATTACTGCCACAAACATGAATCAATTTTATTGGAATTCCACATGAAAGACCAACACAAAGTGGTGTACACATGAGAAGTGGAACAAAAATCATACATGATCCCAAACATGTTTTACAAATAAATAACTGCAAAGTGGTGTGTGCATAATTATTCAGCCCCCTTTGATTTGAGTACAGTCAGTTGCCTATAGACATTGCCTGATGAGTGCTAATGACTAAAAAGAGTGCACCTGTGTGTAATCTAATGTCAGTACAAATACAGCTGCTCTGTGAGGGCCTCAGAGGTTGTCTAAGAGAATATTGGGAGCAACAACACCATGAAGTCCAAAGAACACACCAGACAGGTCAGGGATAAAGTTATTGAGAAATTTAAAGCAGGCTTAGGCTACAAAAAGAATTCCAAAGCCTTGAACATCCCACGGAGCACTGTTCAAGAGATCATTCTGAAATAGAAGGAGTATGGCACAACTGTACACCTACCAAGACAAGGCCATCCACCTAAACTCACAGGCCGAACAAGGAGAGTGCTGATCAGAAATGCAGTCAAGAGGCCCATGGTGACTCTGGACGAGCTGCAGAGATCTACAGCTCAGGTGGAGGAATCTGTCAATAGGACAACTATTAGTCATGCACTGTACAAAGTTGGCCTTTATGGAAGAGTGGCAAGAAGAAAGGCATTGTTAACAGAAAGCATAAGAAGTCCTGTTTGCAAATTGCCACAAGCCATGTGGGGACACAGCAACCATGTGGAAGAAGGTGCCCTGGTCAGATGAGACCAAAATGGAACTTTTTGGCCAAAATGCAAAACGCTATGTGTGGCGGAAAACTAACACTGCACATCACTCTGAACACACCATCCCCACTGTCAAATATTGTGGCGACAGCATCATGCTCGGGTGGTGCATCTATTCAGCAGGGACAGGGAAGCTGGTCAGAGTTGATGGGAAGATGGATGGAGCTAAATACAGGGCAAACTTGGAAGAAAACCTCTTGGAGACTTCAAAAGACTTGAGACTGGGGCGGAGGTTCACCTTCCAGAAGGACAATGGCCCTAAACATAAAGCCAGGGCAACAATGGAATGGTTTAAAACAAAACATATCTATGTGTTAGAATGGCCCAGTCAAAGTCCAGATCTAAATCCATTCGAGAATCTGTGGCAAGATCTGAAAACTGCTGTTCACAAACGCTGTCCATCTAATCTGACTGAGCTGGAGCTGTTTTGCAAAGAAGAATGGGCAAGGATTTCAGTCTCTAGATGTGCAAAGCTGGTAGAGACATACCCTAAAAGACTGGCAGCTGTAATTGCAGCAAAAGGTGGTTCTACAAAGTATTGACTCAGGGGGCCGAATAATTATGCACACCCCACTTTGCAGTTATTTATTTGTAAAAAATGTTTGGAATGATGTATGAGTTTCGTTCCACTTCTCACGTGTACACCACTTTGTATTGGTCTTTCACATGGAATTCCAATAACATTGATGCATGTTTGTGGCAGTAATGTGACAAAATGTGGAAAACTTCAAGGGGGCCGAATACTTTTGCAACCCACTGTATAAATACACCTAACAGCAATATAAAATCTTGGCAGATGAGCTTTTTATTCCTAGGTCTGTACAAAGGACAAAATGACATGGTCTACACAGGAAGGAAAGGAGATATTACCACCTTTGTATAAAGGGGTTTAAGTTAGAGTGGTTAAAACATTTGAATATCTTACCAAAAGAAGTAGTTGTAGCAAATTTAATATTTTTATTTAAAGCATACATGAACTCATTTTGCAAAATTTTATCTGGCTATATTGGCATGTGCCTTAAGATTTGACATACAGTACCTCTCCATCTGGTCCTTTTTTTTTTCTGCAGCCATCAACAGTCCCTTCATTCACTTTAATGAAATACTTAAAGTTAACCTCCAGACTAAAAATCGACTCAGCAGCACTGAAAAGGCCTGGTGTTTCTTTAACAGTTTCACAGCATCAGAACTTTGTTTATCTTATACAAGCCTCATTTTTAGCTGCACAGAAGAAAACTGCCCAGGCTTCTTTCCCCTGATGCTGTGCAAAGCATGATGGGATTTCTGATGTTGTTGTTCTCGTTCTGCTGTTTTGGTGCAATTTTTTTTTCTTTACATTTTGAATTTGACATTTGAAGCCTAGCGTGTGCAGCTGGGAGGGGTAATCAGGACACAGGACAGTTGGAACTGTGTCTTATGCTCCTTGTCACCTCCTTTCAACCAAAAAGATGGCTGCCCCCATGACAAAGATGGCAGCCCCCATGAATCACAAACATTTGCCTGTTCTTTTAAAACCGGGTGGGTACAAAATTATATTACCTATCTATTGTAATTAACATAACTAATGTAACTTAATGACAGTATGTTTGTTTAGGCTGAAGTTCCCCTTTAACACTATTGTTGAATATTCACTAACTGGAAGAAGCTTAGCTCCTCCATCTGTTCCTCCCCCTTGCTGCCCTTTACCATCCTCTCTGTACCCACAGTCGATCCCTCTGTGTGCACCAAGATCTCTCTGGCTCACAGTGCAGAGAATGAGCATATCTTCAGAGGGCCATGTGCTGCCCCTGAAGCAGTTCTGTCGCAGGCACCATTTCCAAGATGATGGACCCATTATTTAGGAACAACTAGCAGCTGAATGGGAAAACGGAGATGCTAAGGGCTGGTTCACACGGAAGCTTGGCGGCGTCCACCACCAAGCGTTCAGAACTCGTCGGCTAAACTCTCCCATTCAAGTGAATGGGAGCGTTTAGCATCGCGTGGTTACGGCGATTAATGCAGCGTTCCTATGTCGATTTAACGTGTAATTTCGGCTGGCCCTAGAAGCCGCATGCGACATCCAGGGCCGGCTAGCCGCGACGGCTTCATGTCCCCTTGCGGGGACAAGAAACGCCAATCGCGACAGGAACAATCGCCGTACCACTGCCCCCGAACGAGACGTCACAGGACGACGCTGCTTCCCGGCCGCCCCAACGCTGCCTGCCATCCGTGTGAACCAGCCCTAACCAAAATGCTGCTTTGGACAGGGCAGTGCCAACTGACTAAAATACAAACAGGAATTTGGTTTTAAATGGGGAAAAAAGGTTTTATTCCAGTATATTTTGTATACTGCACTGACAATAAACCCTAGAGAGGGCATGATGTTACACAAAGAAGAGTTCTCATTGTAGCTGAGAACAGATGCAACATAGGTAATTGTATATTGTTATAGTTCACACATGAAATGTTTAATAAAATCTGCTGTAGCTGGAAATAGAACCTACCTTTTAATTTTCTTACTTCTAATGAAATCCACAATTAAAAACTACCACTGGTTGGTGTATTCTCAGCATCATGGGAAATGGTGTTGCTCCCTTGGCTCTTTCTATAAGAATATGAGAAAAATTATTAGTGTAAGTGTTTCTACTCAATTTGCAAAGCTGAATGGATAATGATCACACATAGTCTTTTATTTTGTGTGAGGTCCTTTTTCATTAAAAGCAATATTTATCAGAAGGTTGAAATGTAACATGCTGGTTTAGCCTTAACTCTCCTAGGCTGTCAAGACCCGCATTTCAATGCAGAAAATAGAAAAGGAGAACAAAGGATACAATGAAAATGTGTTATCTAATTAAAAAGGTGGTTTGTCAGGGAAATGCTACATTGTGAATTATTAGGAAGAACAGAGGGCCAGAAGGCTAAAATCATAATGTCTTGTTTAATTAACTGCCACTATGAAAAACAATGACCCATTTACTGTTTATACACTCTGCAGTTACAGCTAACAAATGATAGACACATTGGAAATTCTGGTATTTATGGAAGCTGTAACCTGCTCTATACAGATACGGATTGTTTAAATCCAATTCAAAACCTCCATTTAGCAGTGCCCTGCAAAGTAGGAGATCTGCTTTTCTTCCTCAAAACCCTCATAAATACCACTGATAAACTTCTCTCAAGCTACAGTAGAATCCCAGTTATCCTGAACTCAACTAACCAGCAGTCTCAACCAACCAGCACAAATGGCCGGCAGTACTCACAGTGGTGAAGGTCAACGTCTTAGGCTGTTTGTGGGCTTTGCTGTGATCAGGGCCAAGTTTACCATAAGCCACTGAAGGCACCTGCCTACAGGCACCTGATGATGGGAAGAAGGCTCAGTCTGCTCCCCAAGTGCCTCCCTCTCTTCCCTATGCTAAGTGTAAATGAGAGGTTACTCACCCGACTTTCAGAATTCCACTGACGAGATCTACCTTCAACTGTGGGCATCTCTAGCTACCTAATACTTTGGGTCAACTCTAGCTACTTAATACTCAGGTTACTTCTGGCTACCTAATACTAAGGTGCACCTGTAGTTATCTATGATGGGCAAGGGAAGTAAGGGAGGAGTGACAGCTTGGTCAGTCAGCACACTTGTGGTGCAGTTCAGCAAGGGTTTGTAGGTTCCTGGCGAGCGAAGTCTTGGGTGCTTGGACATCTGTGCCTATAGGCTCATGTGAGGTAAATCTGGGTCTGGCTGTGATTAAAGACTGGGTTCCACATCTCCCCCAATATTAATATGCTTTCAATTACTGTATATTAAGTAGTGATGGTCATGTCTAGGAGAACTCATGGAGAAGCATGTGATCAGTTTGGTTAGATGATAGAAATGTCAGTCTCTGATTTGTTAGTCCCGATCATGTGCTATAGCAGAATGTGATCACAGCAAATCTATCAGCTGATCAAATAAATCACATGCTTTTCCATGTGTTCTCCTAGATATGACAATCACTAATCTTAACATTTAATATAGAGCTCATGGTATGTATATAGAGTGAGGTATAGTACTATACTTCTATGCTGGATAGCCGAGACTCTACTGTCTTTTAGAAGGTGGAACAAAAATTTGTCAGACAATTGAAGGATTAAAGGTGGACAACTAAGTCTATAGGAGATGTATAGTTGTTTCACATACAGTGAAAGGTTTGAGAAGAGGACTGGATATGTCCTGTGTACATCCTCCCTGGGTTTGGACACAGTCTTGCTCCCTCCCCTTTCTATTACTTTCTGTTTCACACCAGTCATTGGTCACATAGTCTTCACAAGAGATCTGCTAGAATTGTTATGCTTTCTTTATCTTGTATTCTTGCAGTAGAATAGATGTTTTGAGCAAATGAACCAGTTGCAGCTTCTCCTTTTACCTTGACTGACCAACAAACACATCATCTGATAAACTGACACTCCTAAGGGCTGGTTCAGCTGGACTTCTGCTGAGCTTTTACTTGGCACTGCATTCAAACACCTGTATTTAACCACTTACGGATCAAGGGTTTAATCCCCCCTAAAGACCAGGCCATTTTTCACAAATTGGGCCACTGCAGATTTAAGGCCTCACTGCAGGTCTGCACAACTCGGCACACAGGTGATACCCCCTCCCTTTTCTGCCCACCAACAGAGCTTTCTGTTGGTGGGGTCTGATCCCTGCCAGCGTTTTTATTTATTTTTTAACAAATATTCATTTATTTATTTTTATAATAAAAATTTGTATTTTTTTATTTATTTTACTAGCCCTCCCTTCATTCACCAGCCAATCAGTGCAATCAGCTTATGACAGCGGATCACTGTCTTGCCGCAAAGGGGGACAGCCGTGTCACACGGCTGTCCCCGTTACAGCCCTGCCATGGATCACAGCTCTGTACACAGTAAATAGATGGCGGTTTTGCCCTCTAACAGTCTCCTAGAGGTGATTGCCGATTGGCCTTAGGCAGTCCTGGGGCTGCCACCGCAATCACGCCCATCGGTGTGATGTGGTCCTCAAGAAGTTAAACACTGGTATTTAGATGCTAGCTTTTGAAGGCTTTTGGGAAGCCTTCAAGGCTAGCAGTTTGGGTCCCTACACTGGTTTCCGTTTACCACCTTTGAAAGCAACATGTTGATTTTTGAGATGAGACATGATGCCAGGATCTACTGCCAGACTTTCATGAAAGCCTGCAAAAGCTTGTCCCGGATGCTCCCATTCACTTGAATGGGACGGCGGTAGATCCCAAAAAACATGGCGTCTAAAACCTTGCGTTAAATGCCGGTAAAACATCCATGTTAACCAGTCCTAAATGTTCCATGAGAAGTATTCTGGAGTAGCATAGTGCCATCACAGTATGGTGACAAGCTGTCAGAAAAGGTAGATGTTAATATAGCATAGAAAAATAAATGAATGAATCACAGCCTAAAACACATTTTTACATTTATTTTTTGCTTCTCTATTACATAACAGACAAATTCATCACTATTACATAACAATCAAATTCATCCCTGGCACCTGCACCCCCCTTCTTTGGACAACTCTGATTGGCTAATTCTTGTTCATTTATATATTGATGTTGGGACTCAAAAAACAAAACATTTGGTGGTAATAAAGAAATCCAGAATGAGAGCTGCTTCAGCACTGGAAACCGGCTGGGAGCAGGTCTGGGGAGAAGAAGCTTAGCCTGCAAGGGAACCTGGAGAGGTAAGTTCTCTGCTTGCAACTCCACAATTACTGCAGCCAGGGGAAGGGTGGAACTCTGTTGGCACCACTGGATGCCCCATGACTCTGCAACTAAAGGCTGTCACTTTTCAAGCCTCTTCCTCAGCCTAGCCCTGGAGCAGCACCATTAGCTCTCTTTTTAAAACCTGTCCTTGTTTTGTAACCAATATATTGACCTTAAAGCCTTACCAATCCTAAATATAGAAAAATACAAAACAATACTAGTCTTCCAAGCTTACCACCCTCTCACCATCATCTTTCATAGACGGTGAAGTGTGGGGCCTTCTCCTCCAGTCAAACATCTTTCTTCTATCTGCAGAGTCAGGCTTTAAAATGTACTTGTACTACATCATTTTTTTTATAAATATGCACTAATCATTTGAGTAGTGGGGTACACATGAAAATACTTTTAGAAATGAAAAATATACATTAGACTGAGACACATTCTATGCTGTAGTAAACATCTGGGTAGCAGGGCCGGGCCGAGGCAGAGGCTGTAGAGGCTCCAGCCTCAGGGCGCAGTGTAGGAGGGGGCGCACAATTCATTCAGTTGTCATTCACAATTGTGTTTGAAGCAGAAAGAAATAGGAAAAGGGGATACATGGCAGTGACTGCAAGTCAGATAACTAGAGATTAAGGTATTGGGGAGGTTGGGGGCCCTGGGGCGCCTCTTAGTCTAGTAGCAATCAGTGTGTGACAGCTGGGGCGGAGGGATGGAGGGGCGCACTTTGGTGTCTCAGCCTTGGGTGCTGAAGGACCTTGTCCCAGCTCTGCTGGGTAGTGATGTAATGAACTGTGATATTGGAGTCTTTAACTGATTTTCCTGTATGAATGTAGTCATCAATATTGTCTAGCGAAAGAATGAGCTTGTCTGAGTTAAGGACAAGTGAGAGCTCTGTGTTCCATTGATGTCTGGAAACTGCTCCTTAATATATTTCTCTAACTAAGAACCATAACATGACATTTGTAACCTTTAATATTCACTCCATAATTACAAGTTAATTGGAGCACTCTTGTGTTCACCAAGACAAGATGCAATTTACTTCCTTTTTACGCTGCTACTTTATTATTCTGTCAAGAGTTAGAGCAATGATATATGCCGGAATATCATTTTACGATTCTAACGATGGAGCACTTTGATTTGCATTGCAAAAATATATTTGCTTACGAGTCCACAAGGCGTCAGGCTTCACATTAATGGATGAAAAAGATTGTGTGCTTTAATTAAGTTGCTATTAAATTATAAAAAGTGTTTCAAAACAAATACAGTTTTGTTCCTGGTAGTTTCCAGACAATGTGACAGCTTTCACTAAGGTGGTGTTAAGATATTTCATGAATGCCAAGGGGACCCTTATGGAAGAGTTTGACATTTCCCAGGCTTTGAGTTCATAGTCAGGTCATTAGAAAACTAAGAATAAAGTAGAAAATCCCTGGTCTCCCCAACAGCTAAGTCTGTAGTGTTCTATTACTTGGTAGTCTTGTAAAAGTTACATTTCCAGATGGTTGCACACCACAGGGGATCATTTAACCCTATGATATTTTTCCAACATAACACTAAAAGCATTGTCAGACCTACATCCAACAACGCATAATTGGTTTTGCTCTCGCTAAACCAAAAGGCTGAAATTTCACAAAAATATATTTAATGATTTTTGCAGAGCGTTTTATGAAATGGGGTAGAACCGTCACCCCTGCGGTTTGGCACTGAGCGCACCTCTTTCTTACACACATGGACTTGAGTTTTTTCTAGCGCAATATTTACACATTTAAAGGGGTTGACAATATTTTAAAAATGTGTAAGGAAGGATTGTTGGATTATGAAGTTTGTGAATATAATGTATTGTGTATGAGTTTTCCTTCCCTTGGGCAGTATAACAGTTTTAGTGACCACCGTGCCACTGTAGACATGCTTAAAGGGGCACTATCACATTTTTTTTTCATTTAAAATGTATGTGCGTACACATAGAAGGTACATTCACCCCATAGTAAAATGCACTATAAATTACTTTCTTTCTATGTTGCTGTTTCATACAGTAGGTAGCGTTAATGTGGGATAAACTCTGACATAACATTCGATAAAAATATGTTTTTCTACTTTTTATTACCCATACAGCTATCATGTTTGCTTTTGTGCACAAGTAATATTGCCTGTTTACAAATTACAAGTTTTCAAAGTACAGTTTATCTGCTCTGAAAGTTGCCATTGCATTTTATTGTATAGCTGCTGTATTCATATATTAAAATCTCTCTCATGATCATTGGTCACCTCTCTCTGCTTCTCAACTCAGTACAGTTCAGTTTCAGCACACTGCTGGCTGTACACTAAATGCATCTAAAGTAATGTAAACAAAAGAAAATGTTATCACCTCTTCGGATGCAGCCAGAAAGCAAGGCACTTTCCACTGAAGAACAAAGTTCTTGCAGTGTGTAGAGAGGCCAGCCAGCATCTTCATATAGAATAAAGTAAGTAAGTATGAATAATTAATGAACAATTGAATAACTTGAATTATTTAAATTAACACCATAGCCACTGGAAAAATTCCATTACATTTCCTTACAATGTGGCAAATATTTCAGTACAGTGACTAAAATGATTGGTGAAATAATGCCCTGATTGATGAAATAATGCAGAGGGCCAGGCTGAATATTTTTGGCTAATTGCTACTGTATGGGGACACCACCAGATCAATATCACACCTATATTATAATATTAAAGAGACACTGAAGCGGAAAAAAATATGATATAATGAATTGGTTGTGTACTATGAATAATTACTAGAAGATTAGCAGCAAAGAAAATATTCTCATATTTTTATTTTCAGGTATATAGTGTTTTTTCTAACATTGCATCATTCTCTAATATGTGCAGATTACACAACACTCAGCATTCAAAATTATTCTTTCAGAGCAGTCTGTGAACTAATGACCTCTCCTCTGCCAGAGGAAAAGTAAACAGTTGAGATAATAAAAGTCAGATAACAGCCCTCTCCACGACTTTGAAAGTCGTAGAGCTTAATGGCTTTTTTGCATAGAGATAACAACTGGAGTTTCTTAACTCTTCCTGTTAGACTGATGTGTCTGATCTTAATGTTTTATTTCTTAGCTGTACTACACATACAAATCATAATATCATAATTTTTTGTTTCGCTTCAGTGTCTCTTTAAATCACCTCAATACACTATTAAAATTGAAAATGTAACCTTTAATTTCATTAGATCAGTACAAAAAAATTGCATTAACTATAGCATTTTACATACCGGTACATGACATCAGTCTGTAAAACTCTGAAGAAGGCAATCAAAGAGTATATTGGTATAATTCAGAATAATCTATGTTTAGAGAGATAGTTTGTTTTCAGATTATCCCTGTTGCTTCTTTGAGGAGATTCCTCCCAGTATAAGTGTTAGGAGCTGTAATGGATAGAATTATTGCCGAACAGCACTTAGTACCAGTACAAATCCCAGCCAGGACTCTATCTGCACAGAGATTGTATGTCCTCCCCATGTCTGTGTGTGTTTCCTCTGGGAACTCCAGCTTCCTCCCATATCCCTAAAACATACAGATAAGTTAATTGGCTGCCTCCTAAATTTGGCTCTAGACCATGATGGACATATGACTATGGTAGTTAAGTGAAAAGGCTATATACTCTGTACAATGTTATAAAAGATGTCAGCACTATATAAATACTAAATAATAATAATAATGAGACCTGGACTATCAGCACTTCATTACACTCATGCAGGCCAAGTAGTTCAAAGAAGGAGTTGTACCTCATTAAAATGTATAATGTGTAAATATATCATCAGGCTGTTCCATAGATGGAGACTGTAGCCAAAACTACAATTATCCTTTAAGTGTTTGTAGAAGCAGCATCGGAGTACAGAACCTGGCAACTCTAGCTCCATAAAACAGCAGGCTTCAGCAAAGCGTCTATCCAGTGACAGTACGGGGGCTCACACTTGATAAAGCTTGGTCTTTTCAAAGGCTGTCAGATCTCCAGTGGGAAAGCATAATTACAGCTGAATTAAAGCCTCAAATAGCAGCAAAATGACACAATTACATCTAAAATGTAACAGAAAATGATGACAGCACATAAAGACCAATTGGGCTCCATCAGTCTGCCTGCTTCCCTTAATACTTTTCACATTCAGGACAGAAGAGTGTTTATCCTGAGCACAATTACTTGCTGTCATTTTCCTATTATAGCGGCAAGATGTATTTTCCAATGAGCTACAATTAAAGGGATGATCCTCCCAAAACTCATAATTCAGTTTTAGTCATTGCTGGAGAGATAAGCCACTTAACAGTTTCTCATATTCATTGTAGACTGGTGGGGGGTATATGCACTAATTCTGCAGAATCAGGTTCTATGACACACAAAGCACAACTAAATGTTTCACATATGTTGCAGTGTTGTGATAATAACAGCAACAGCCCAAAGTGACAATTCTAGGTAGGGCCAGATTTATACTTTCATAACTTAGTCCAGGCCAGATGTTATGAGCTGCACCTCTCTTTTCCATGTACGGCAACCTTCCTCTTCTATGTGTGGATGTGAATCAGACCTCTTCTTGCATGAAAGTCCATCTTTTATGCAGCAGACCCTCTCTAAACTTGTACAGCAAACAACCACGAGCAGCAGGTGTGCACGGGAGGCGGGTGCGTGTGCGTGCGGTAAGTGTGCTCGGCTCGCATGTGCACTGACATGCGGCAGTGGGGGCGTTAAGAAACAGACCTAGAGCCCATTTTTAAACGGGCTTAGGTCGCCAGTATGTCTATAAAACGCAATAATTGTGCTTACCTTCCTTCCAACCTCTACCCAGGATGGACTGGAACTGGAAAACATCTCTGACTTTATTAATATCCATGTAAGAACAATCTTTTGTTTTGATATTTTGATGAAGATGAAGAATGGGTAGATTCGTCATCCATCCATCGGATCGACTGCAGCAGGGACTCCTTTGGTTCAGCCCCTCCATGATGAAAGCGCTAATCCGGAAGTAAGGGTCGCCATGGCCGGATGCTTCTGTGGCAGCCACATTATCTTGACCAGCCCTGCCGAACACAGCCCAGGAGTTGGGACCCACTACAGAAATGAACACTACTGCACTTTTTGATGTGGAACACCTTGGCCAGCACTGCCAGATGCCAGATGTCAGCAATCAGGATCCTCAGTAGTGTCAGCCACCACCGCCGGTTTCTTTAATGAAGAACTGGGCCATCACTACTTAACCTTCGCCTCCCTCTGCCCCCCCCCCCCCCTTCGAAGTCTCCTTAGGGTATAACAGATGACTACCAAGGGCGACTGGTGGCGCCGTTGTATGGCAGCCTTGGCTTGCCCCACCCCACCCCTTACTCTTACCATCCAACCCACCCCTTCCAAAACCTGTGTGAGCCAAAACCAATTCTGGGTACAACCCCCTCTGTACTTGGCTAAATAAATGCTTCTGATTCCCATCTGTCACTTGTAGACTGGAATTTACAGCTATCCCAATGTTCCCAGATGTATCTTGGTTACAGACAGGTTCCCTAGAGGTGCACAGAACCATGAACTGAACTATGGATATAATTTGCCACCTGTTGGAGAGCAAATTATATGCTGGACTCTCAGTGAGGCTTGAAGCTAATGGATGGTTGGCTTACGACTGTCTCAGGGAAGTATATTAAAAAAGGTTCAATAACATTTCCTTCTGATACTAAATGAAGGTTGTTGTCAGTCAAATGTTCATTAGAAGACATATGCTGTAATTTATTGGTTAACACTATTAAGAGATATGGTACTTTTTTATACATGGATGACCTAGTAATGGGAATATTGATGTGTGCGCCTGATAGTATAATTACTGCTAAGTATATGGTCTAGAATAGTTCACACATGTTTCAGGGAAACTGCTGGGAATGACCTGCAGCACTTACAGCTCTGGCGACTGGCTGCGGAAATAATCTAAAAGGCAACATTTTGTTTTGTTAGTTACTCTGTTCCACTGGAAGCTATTACTAGATGAGATCTAATAACTACTACATCTACATTAACTGATATAGGGTCAAATAGCAATACACTTTATATTGCCACAGCCAATGTCTATAACAATAACCTTTTCTTGGGATGTGAGGGCAAGGGCGATTGATAAGGTCATTGGTGTTCTCCTCAGTGTGGAGGTGTGAACCTGAAGTGATATGTTTACAGGAGGCACATTTATTAAATAAAAACGAGAGAACCAAACCAGTATAACAGCACTGATGAGATTTATATTTTTAGCAAAAACTTGCCTTAATACCTAGTCACAAAACAGCAATAGCCTCATAATATGTGGTGAATGTGCATACAAAGAACAAGGTTCACTCATGAACATCCATACAACAAGCTAAAGACCACCATCAAAAAAAGAGTATCACTTCCATAGGAGCAAAAGCATGCATCCTAGGCCTAGAAGCGATGAGTAGGCAATTTTAAGAAGAATGGAGCTAGATATATTGACAGTCCATAAACTGCCATCCAGCATAAGCAATGGTGCCCAGAAAGTATAAGACACCAATTTCCAGGGATAAGTCAAATCAATATGATTGAATAGAGGATGTCCATAAATTGAGCAATAAAATGTATACAACCTGGGATAGTGACAGCTGAGTCACGATGAGGCATTGATGTGTAACACAGACCACACAGCTCCGGATTATACTCCTTGATGAGGGCCCTCCTCATAAATCTTTGTAAAGATCTGAGGCAATCCAGAGCTTATAGCAATGGTCTGGTTGCAGTAGTTAGGTGGCTGGAGCACATAACAGAACCTGAAAGTGGAAGTTCCGCAGTGGGATAACTCACCGCTATCCAGAAATACCACCACATGAAGCCGCACCCACACTTTTCCAGCGAACCAGGGTGGATACTCACGCAGTGGCACACATCAATGCATTTCACCCTACCTGCTTGGGACTTCCTCAGGACTGTCTATCTAAATCAGAATTTCTCATATTAGGTATTAATTCAGTGTTTCTCAAACCTGTCCTCGTGACACACCAACAGTGTATGTTTTGCAGACAACCAATGCACAGGTGGGGTAATTAGTGTCTCAGCTATATGGAATCCACCTAGCATAGCCACTAATTATCCCACCTGTGCATAGATGAAGTTGCTTGCAAAACATGTACCATTGGGGAGTCATGAGGACAGGTTTGAGAAACACTGTATTAATCTATATATGCCCCTAACCCTCAACCCAGTTGGATCTAAACCACACAATTTCTCAAAGTGTAATGATTTTGATGTTGTTGTTTTTTCTTTTTCATCCTTTCACTAGATTTCTTTGTGTCTAAAATATCACAAATATGTTCCTGTTCCTGTACTTACTTTGAGCAATTACAAGGTTCAGATGCGGCTGGGTTGAGGGTTAGGGGCACATATAGATTGCAGTTCTGTAAAACATCAATCCATGCTTTGCTTGGCATCCAGTTCACACAGACACCTGGGCAGGAACAGAAATGATCAAGTCTAGAACAGCATAAATAGATCTAATGCAATCATGGAATATAACAGCAGTATATCACTTTGCCATCTACAGGCCAGAAGTAGGAGCACCACAGGTTTCTCGTGAAGCCTATAGTGGGCTGGAGTGGGCAAAGATACTTCCCAATATATTCCAGTGGCGTGTTTTTGTTGCTGTGTCTCTGATACAGGAGACCAGGATTCAATTATCTGCTCTTCCTGTTCAGCAAACCAGCACCTATTAATTGAGGAGACCTTTGACAAGACTCCCCTACACTGCTACTGTCTATAGAGAGTGCTCTAGTGGCTGCAGCTCTGGAGTTTTGAGTCCCCGAGGAGAAAAGCATGATATTAATATTCTGTGTCTTGTCTTATTGCTGCATACCATCATTCTTCATGTCCTCCCGAGTCCAGACTAGTGGCTGCAGCAGCATCTGTCTTCCTCACCCGGCCAGTGCCTGCTTGCTACTCACACTATCGTACACACAGATAGTACGGGTTGCTGCAGGAAGTCTACAGCAGGCTAGGGACTTTGATATTCATCACCTTTAAACCCAGCGGCACGAACCATGGGGCGGCAGCAGCAGCTATGGGATAATAAAGGGCAAATAGCTGCCTACATCTGGGGGCGATTTGTGTGCCCTGAACTGAGGGAGGGTAAAGGCCAATCATGCTGCTTCCCCCTCTGACACTGCACTGTGGGCGGTCACTCGCACCTAGAGAAAACTCACACAAGTATGTGGGCAGCACACAAACTCTATGCAGTTAGTGTCTTACTCTTGGCCCAATTTTTTTGCTCAGGACCTTAGCGCTGCAAGGCGAGGGTGTAATCTTATGTCCCCTTTCTGAAAAACTACCACTATGAGTGTCCGTGCCACTCACTGCTTTCAAAAGCTCACCATCTAGACTCCGGTAAATCTTTCCAATGCCATGTCTGATTCTTAGAATCACTTAGGTACAACACCTAGCTAAAGGGAGCAATGTATTTTAAATAATATGAAAAACAGAAATATTTCATAGTGGTAGTTTTTCAGAAAGGGGACATAGCAAACCAACAAAACCCTGGACCTTATGGCACAAGTAGTACGTTTTTAGACATTTTTTTGCTCTGTTACTTTTAGTACTACAGATACAATTAATTATCTCATAAGTAAATTTTGAGTTGGTAAATTCTTACATTACCAGTCAACACTTTTTAACACTTAATACTTACTAATGGTACTAATAAAATGTATCTTCACGTCACCCCTTTTTCACTTCCAACTCTCAATCAGATACAGAGGAATTGTATTAAGATTTAAATTTTTCCTAAACTTGCCTGGCTATTTGAAGCAACGACTAGAGTGAGCATTTCTCCTTGCGTGAACTGGTCCTTTTGTCTTTTGTTTAACAGCATCATTACAATAAGCACAAATGTACTTATACTGGAAGGCAAATAGCATTGGATGATTAGTATGCAGTGTAGTACACTCAGAAGTTTGAAGAAATTGAATAAAAAGTCTAATGCAGTTATTATTTGCATGTATATTACTTCCTGTGGAGAACATAGCAGGGGAACAAAGCCCATAAAATGGCCTTAAAATATGCAGATGTACTAGAAAGAGTAACTGCAAGAGCTTTATTGCACAGTCCTAATATGATTTTGCTATTGTGGCAGTGAAAGCTTTTGAATTATAGCAGTACCCTTAACATACAAGTCTTGGCACTGTAATTGGCATTTATATTTAAACAGAGCACATACTAATGGCTCTTACAATGTAGTACTTGATTTCTTTTGCAGTGATGTCTGGAATAGCCCAATTCTGCTTAGCCTGAATTTCCTTAGAAACTGCATATTCCCACCAAAATGTGGAAAGCTTTGTAGATAACATGACGATTGATGGGCACAGTAAAAATACTATTTTTTATTTACTTTGAAAAAGAGTGCATAGCCTTAAAATTGTGGGGGGTTTTGTGTTTGTTTGTTTGTTTGTTTTAGCATGGAGTGAGAACCTTAGCCTCATACACATGTATGAGGAATGTGTGTATTGGGTCTGAATCCCTCAGGTGACATTGCAGGTGAAGGCTGTTCAGATGTGTAGCTAGCATGCAGGCTAGTGTCATGGTTTGTTACTATGCAGGGGGCCGAATAAGCAGAGCAGGTGTGATGTCTTGCTGGAGCTGGATGAGTGGGGAGAACAATGCTTTTGGCTGTCAGTCGCCCAAAGTGATCTGCCTGGGAGGTCGAGGGCTGATGTACACATGCTGGACCCAAGGCAGAGGGAATCGTTATCGGCCGCCTTGTGCAAATTTAATCTAGCGGGTATACGGGGTTTATGGCTGAGTGTTTTCAGGAGAAGGAGTAATTATTCCCACATTTTTCACAAACATAACAATTATTCACACATTTGTCACTAACAAAGCAAATACCTCCAGTAGGGTAAAAGCAGAGCAGGTGCTAAAAGGCTGTGGACAAATTAAAAACATGGAGGGGGGGGGGGCTTTCTGATTGACATCTTATTAAGGGAATGATAGGGCACATGCTCACTGACCATTTGGTCCTGCAAGTCACCAGCCTATTTGGCAGGATAGTGGGATATTCAGTATTTCTATGGGGGTCATAGCATTTTCCCCCCAAAAGTTCAAGTCCAAATTTCGATATGCTGCAAGTGCATACACGGGCATGCTGAACAGAAAGAAAGGAGAGGAGGCGCCTGGAGGATGGCAGCCTCGGCAGCTTGCTCTGTCTTTTTATGTTTGTTTTATGTATTTTTATTTTGCAACATTGCCTTGTGCAACCCAACCCGGATAACCTTCACCAGTGAACAACTACTGAGCATTCGGAACTTCGACAAATGTAATCTACCCCTGGATATTTCATCTACTCTTGATCTTCTGGGGATCCTAACCAGTGGAGCTACTGTGCTGAAACAGGCAGTGAGGATTAGAAGAAGAGGCAAGCGCTCTGGGATCCAGACTAGCTTTCGACGCAGAGGACTGCGCTCTCCACTACCTGGAATCATACTCTCAAATGTCAGGTCCATATATAACAAACTGGACGAGCTTCAACTACTGATCAGAACAAAGAAGGACTTTTATCTCTCTGCGGCTATTTGCTTCACAGAAACTTGGCTATCTGAGCTTATTCCAGACAACGCTCTGCAGATTAATGGATTTACACTCTACAGATCTGACCGGGACCCACCTACTTCTGGCAAAACCAAAGGTGGAGGACTCTGTTACTATATTAATGATAGATGGTGCACGGATGTTACAGTTATTAAGAGGACATGCTCGGCTGGGCTGGAAACTCTCTTCATAAACTGCAAACCCTACTATTCACCCCGTGAGTTTTCTTCATTTATTTTGGCTGCTGTGTACATCCCTCCACAACCATGTATGCAGCCTGCGCTCCAGATCAAATCACCGAGGTGGAAAGGAAGTACCCAGATTCTTTTTTTTATCATACTAGGGGATTTCAACAGTGCTAATCTTTCCAAAGAACTCCCCAAATACAGGCAACACATCACAAGCGCAACTAGAGAAGGTAAGACACTTGATCACTGCTACACTACGACTAAGGACTCGTATCACTCTGTCAGCAGGGCAGCTCTCGGGAACTCGGATGATGCTGTTATACAGCTTATCCCAACATACATCCAAAGACTAAAAACTGCCAAACCTGTAGTGACCACAGTTAAGAAATGGACGAGTGAAGCTGTAGAAAAACTGCAGAGCTGCTTTGATTTAACAAACTGGAATATATTTAAAGAATCCACCAGTGACCTAAATGAATACACTGACGCTGTGACATCATATACACTGGATAGTGTAATGGTTAAGGGCTCTGCCTCTGACACAGGAGACCTGGGTTCAAATCTCGGCTCTGCCTGTTCAGTAACCCAGCACCTATTTCAGTAAGGAGTTTCTTGGGCAAGTCTCCTTAACACTGCTACTGCCTACTGAGTGCGCTCTAGTGGCTGCCTCGCAAGCGCTTTGAGTCCGACAGGAGAAAGGCGCTATACAAATACTGCAATTATTATTATATATTACCTTTTGTGAAGAGTCCTGCATCCCCACAAAAAAGTGCACCAGGTACAATAACGATAAACCCTGGTTTACATCACATCTTAGGAAGCTGCGCCTCGATAAAGAAAGGGCATATCGTACAGGCGATAAAGTCCTCTACAAAGCTGTGAAATACAAACTGCAGAGAGCCATTACTGACGCAAAAAAGATTATTCTAAAAAACTTGAGAAACAATGTTCAAACGCTGACTCATTCACAATATGGAAATCTCTGCATGAAATTACCAGCTACAGGAAGAAATCTCCGCCCTCACTACACAATCTGCAGCTTGCAAATGAACTGAATACATTTTATTGCAGGTTTGACACTAGCAACAAAAGCCAAACACACCAAGTCAATTCGCATAATTTCCATCTCTGCAGCAGGCAAACTGAACACTCTTCCTGCCAGCCAACGTCTCCACCCCCTGCGGTGCCTCAGCAACTACACAACACAGGAGGCCAGACACAATCTATTGACCTGTCCCCAGATGCGCATGCTCTAACAATATGCCAATCAGATGTAAGCAGACTCTTCTAAAGACAAAACACTAGGAAAGCAATGGGGCCAGACTCTATCTCTGCGAAATGCCTGAAACTCTGTGCCGATCAATTAGCTCCTGTATTCACAGACATATTTAAAGCATCTCTCGAACTCTCAATTGTTCCGGCCTGTTTTAAATGCTCAACTATTGTACCAATCCCAAAAAATTCAAAACCTACATGTTTAAATGATTACAGGCCTGTTGCCCTGACATCATTGGTCATGAAAGCATTCGAAAAACTGTTAATGGCTTATCTGAAATCTATCACAGATCCCCTGCTGGACTCTGCAATTTGCCTACAGGCCTAATAGATCCGCAGATGATGCCGTGAACATGTGTATGCATTATGTACTACAGCATCTAGACACCCCAGGAACCTTCACCAGGATTTTATTTATAGATTACAGCTCTGCATTTAATACCATAATGCCATCTCTGCTACACAGCAAGCTCTCCCAGCTACACATACCTGAATCCATCTGCAAATGAATAACCGATTTCCTAACCGATAGGAGACAGCGTGTTAGACTTGGTAAACACACATCAAGCTCTCTGACCATCAATACTGGTGCACCCCAGGGCTGTGTGCTTTCCCCACTGCTCTACTCACTGTACACCAATGACTGCATCTCCACAGATCCATCTGTTAAGGTTCTGAAGTTTGTAGATGACACAACAGTAGTTGGTCTCATACAAAATGGGGATGAATCTGCATACAGGCATGTGGTGGGACAGCTTTCCTCCTGGTGCAGCAGCAACAACTTGGAACTAAACGCTCTCAAAACTAGTGTTGGGCGAACACCTAGATGTTCGGATTCGCGAACGTTCGCCGAACATCGCCGCGATGTTCGGGTGTTCGCGCCGAACTCTGAACATAATAGAAGTCAATGGGGACCCGAACTTTTGTGCTTTGTAAAGCTTCCTTACATGCTACATACCCCAAATTTGCAAGGTATGTGCACCTTGGGAGTGGGTACAAGAGGAAAAAAAATATTTGAAAAAGAGCTTATAGTTTTTGAGAAAATTGATTGTAAAGTTTCAAAGGAAACTTTTAAATGCGGAAAATGTCATGTTTCTTTGCACAGGTAACATGCTTTTTGTCGCCATGCAGTCATAAATGTAATACAGAGAAGAGGTTCCAGGAAAAGGGACCTGTAACCGTAACGCTAACCCAGCAGCAGCACACGTGATGGAACAGGAGGAGGGCGGCGCAGGAGGAGAAGGCCACGCTTTGAGACACAACCCAGGCCTTGCATGAGGACAAGAAGCGTGCGGATAGCAATGCTTTTTGCCGCCATGCAGTCATAAATGTAATAAAGATGAGAGGTTCAATAAACAGGGACCGGAAACGCTAACCCAGCAGCAGCAGCAGCACACGTGATGGAACAGGAGGAGGCGCAGGAGGAGAAGGCCACGCTTTTTGAGACACAGCATCCCAGGCCTTGCATGAGGACAAATAGTGTGCGGATATAGCAATGCTTTTTGCCGCCATGCAGTCATAAATGTAATAAAGATGAGAGGTTCAATAAACAGGGACCGGAAACGCTAACCCAGCAGCAGCAGCACACGTGATGGAACAGGAGGAGGCGCAGGAGGAGAATGCCACGCTTTTTGAGACACAGCATCCCAGGCCTTGCATGAGGACAAATAGCGTGCGGATATAGCAATGCTTTTTGCCGCCATGCAGTCATAAATGTAATAAAGATGAGAGGTTCAATAAACAGGGACCGGAAACGCTAACCCAGCAGCAGCAGCAGCAGCACACGTGATGGAACAGGAGGAGGCACAGGAGGAGAATGCCACGCTTTTTGAGACACAGCATCCCAGGCCTTGCATGAGGACAAATAGCGTGCGGATATAGCAATGTTTTTTGCCGCCATGCAGTCATAAATGTAATAAAGATGAGAGGTTCAATAAACAGGGACCGGAAACGCTAACCTAGCAGCCGCAGCGGCAGCACACGTGAGGGAACAGGAGGAGCCGCAGGAGGAGAAGGCCACGCTTTTTGAGACACAGCATCCCAGGCCTTGCATGAGGACAAATAGCGTGCGGATATAGCAATGCTTTTTGCCGCCATGCAGTCATAAATGTAATAAAGATGAGAGGTTCAATAAACAGGGACCGGAAATGCTAACCCAGCTGCAGCAGCAGCAGCACACGTGATGGAACAGGAGGAGGCGCAGGAGGAGAAGGCCACGCTTTTTGAGACACAGCATCCCAGGCCTTGCATGAGGACAAATAGCGTGCGGATATAGCAATGCTTTTTGCCGCCATGCAGTCATAAATGTAATAAAGATGAGAGGTTCAATAAACAGGGACCGGAAACGCTAACCCAGCAGCAGCAGCAGCAGCACACGTGAGGGAACAGGAGGAGCCGCAGGAGGAGAATGCCACGCTTTTTGAGACACAGCATCCCAGGCCTTGCATGAGGACAAATAGCGTGCAGATATAGCAATGCTTTTTGCCGCCATGCAGTCATAAATGTAATAAAGATGAGAGGTTCAATAAACAGGGACCGGAAACGCTAACCCATCACAGATGGTCATTGTTCATGTTACTTGGTTGGGGTCCAGGAGTGTTGCGTAGTCGTTTCCAATCCAGGATTGATTCATTTTAATTTGAGTCAGACGGTCTGCATTTTCTGTGGAGAGGCGGATATGCCGATCTGTGACGATGCCTCCGGCAGCACTGAAACAGCGTTCCGACATAACGCTGGCTGCCGGGCAAGCCAGCACCTCTATTGCGTACATTGCCAGTTCGTACCAGGTGTCTAGCTTCGATACCCAATAGTTGAAGGGTGCAGATGGATTGTTCAACACAGCTACGCCATCTGACATGTAGTCCTTGACCATCTTCTCCAGGCGATCGGTGTTGGAGGTGGATCTGCACGCTTGCTGTTCTGTGGGCTGCTGCTGCATGGGTGTCATAAAATTTTCCCACTCCAAGGACACTGCCGATACCATTCCCTTTTGGGCACTAGCTGCGGCTTGTGTTGTTTGCTGCCCTCCTGGTCATCCTGGGTTTGCGGAAGTCAGTCTGTCGGCGTACAACTGGCTAGAGGAGGGGGAGGATGTCAATCTCATCTCTAAAGTCTCCACAAGGGCCTGCTGGTATTCTTCCATTTTGACCTGTCTGACTCTTTCTTCAAGCAGTTTTGGAACATTGTGTTTGTACCGTGGATCCAGAAGGGTATAAACCCAGTAATTGGTGTTGTCCAGAATGCGCACAATGCGTGGGTCGCGTTCAATGCAGTCTAGCATGAATTGAGCCATGTGTGCCAGAGTCCTGCCAGAATCCTCATCATCCTCTTGTGAGCGTTGTGATAGTTGTTGAGATGCGTCATAGTCGTCACCTTCTTCCTGGTCTGCTTCTGCTGACCATTCGCGCTGAATTGTGGAAGTCCAACGTGCACCGCTCTGGCCCTCGTCAGTGGTGGCAGGAAATTCCTGCTCCAACTCCAGCTGTTTCTCCTCCTCTTCTTCGTCATAGCTGCTGGGGCCAGCGTTTCCTGATGCGGATGGCCTGATGTTGGTACCATCACGCTGATCGTTTTCTCCTTCAGATTCCCCCAGTTGCATCATGACAGCTGTTTCCTTGATTTTCAACATTGACCTCTTCAGTAAACACAGCAGTGGTATGGTAATGCTGACTGAAGAGTTGTCACTGCTCACAAGCAACGTGGATTGCTCAAAATTTTGGAGGACTTGGCAGAGGTCCAACATGTTGGCCCAATCGGATCCACAGAAGCTTGGCAGCTGTCCGGATGCGCCTCGGTACTGCGCCGTCATGTACTGGACCACTGCACTCTTCTGCTCGCAAAAGCGGGCTAGCATGTGCAGCGTAGAATTCCAGCGCGTAGGGACATCACACAGCAAGCGATGGTGGGGGAGATTGAAGCGCTCCTGCATCTTGGCGAGTGCCCCCGAAGCAGTACTGGAATTTCTGCAATGTTTGGCCACTCGTCGCACCTTCAACAGAAGATCGGCCATGCCTGGGTATGTCCTCAGGAATCGCTGAACTACTAGGTTCATCACGTGCGCCAGGCAAGGGATGTGTGTCAGCTTAGCCAACCTTACAGCGCGAATGAGATTACTCCCATTATCACACACAACCATGCCCGGTTTCAGGTCCAGCGGTGCCAGCCACAAATCCGTCTGTTCCTTTATTCCCCTCCAAATTTCCTCCCCTGTGTGCTGCTTATCCCCAAGGCAGATCAGCTTCAGCAACGCTTGCTGACGCATGCCAACAGCTGTGCTGCACTGCTTCCACGATCCTACTGCTGCTGGGTTAGCGTTTCCGGATGAGGTACAGCTTTGAGATGCGTTGGAGGAGAAGGAGTCAGAGAGGTAGGTGCTGCTGTTGTTATCCAGTGGGAGGGACGGCGGTGCAGCTGTTTGCGGCGTGGGCAACACCCGCGCCGTAGCAGGTGAGGAATCGCTGCCAGGCTCCACAAGGTTCACCCAGTGCGCGGTAAGGGAGATGTATCGACCCTGGCCGAACGCACTCGTCCAGGTGTCAGTGGTGAGGTGAACCTTGCAGGCAACGGCATTCTTCAAGCTTCGGGTTATTTTGCTGACCACGTGCTCATGCAACTCAGGCACTGCAGAGCGCGCAAAGTGGTAGCTGGGAACCACGTAACGTGGGATGGCCACTGACATCATGCCCTTGAAGCTGTTTGTCTCCACCACTCGATATGGCAGCATTTCGCAGGCCAGAAGCTTGGCTATGCTGGCTGTTACTGCCACGGCCCGGGGGTCATTTGCTGGCAATTTCCTCTTGCGATCAAACATCTCCGAGACAGACAACTGAATCGTAGGGCTGCACACTGAAGGGCTGTTAGTTGTTGTGTTTGATGAACACTGGGAGACCTCAAGAGCACTTCTCCGGAAAGTGACAGTGTCAGCGTCGTCTGATGTTTGTGAATGTTGTGAACCACGCAATGGCTGGGCTACTGCTGCTGCTGAGGCGGGTCTGGTGGTGAGTCTGGTGACCCCAAGGGAGGCAGTGTTGCTGGTACCTTGTCCTGCCGCGTTTGCCCACAGAGTGGGATGTTTGGATAGCATGTGGCGGCTCATGCTGGTGGTGGAGAGGTTGTTAATACTTTTCCCCCCGCTCAGGCGGGTCTTGCACACCTTGCAAATCGCCATAGTACCATCCTCAGTGCAGTCTTCAAAGAAAGCCCAGACTTTGGAGCACCTGCTTTGCTGGCGATTTCTGTTTGCGCCTCTTTTGCCTCTCACTTGAACTTCCACGCTTGTGGTGCCTGAAATTGCGCGCCGCCTACCTTGTGGCACAAGGCAAACTCGTGCAGCAGTGGGTTCTTCAACAGACTCATCTGTGCTGCTGCTACGACGGCGATGTTCTCGTTCACAAACAAAATCTGGGTCTCTGTCCACATTGTCCATACCCTCCTCTTCCATCTCCTGAAATTCGTCATATGTCATTGTGGGGGCCACCGCCGTGGAGTAGAGCTCCCCAGAAAAACCTCTGCGCAGCTCACTCCAACGTCGTCTTCCAGATCTTGTCGGCCGACCTCCTGCAATTGCAACCCCTCCTGCCCAACTTGCTCTGGGATTTGGGTTTCCGAGTCCTCCTCGGACTCGCCTTGTATTTCAGTGCGCGGTGCATTTCCCACAGTTAATGGTTGTGAATCCGGGCACAACATTTCTGGCTGTTCCTCCATTGACCTTTGAAAGGTGGAAGTTTGTTGGGCTGGGAATAGCTCCTGCGAATACCCCATTGTGTCCTGAGGTAATTCATCGGACTGGTTATCTGGCAGTTGTGTGCGTGGTGTCGCTGCCGGTTGTGTCAGCTTTGTGCTCACTGGCTCCTTGTAACTGGCTGAGGACTCGGACCTCATGCGTGATGTGCTGGTGCTGCTTAACCCACTGCTGGACACTTGAGAGGTCATCCAAGTAATTATCTGGTCCTGTTCTTTTGGATTTGTGAGGGTTGTTGTCCTGGACAACATGGGCGGTATTGAGTGGGTTTTCTTGGGTGCTCCCCTGTGGCCTGTACGTGAACCATCAGGGGAAACACCTCTTCCCTTGCCCCTCCCTCTTTCACCGGATTTCTTCCTCATTTCACTTATCCTTAAAGTACACGCTGACTGGCAGCAGTACAGTGGCAGTACAGAAATGCTATACAGTGGTGGGTGAGCGGTGTACCACTATTCCCAGCAGCGACACAGAGCACAATGCTATACAGTGGCGGGTGAGTGGTGTACCACTATTCCCAGCAGCGACACAGAGCACAATGCTATACAGTGGCGGGTGAGCGGTGTACTACTGTTCCCAGCAGACACAGAGTGGCAGTAAACACAATGCTATATAGTGTGGCTGAGCAAGGTACACAGAGTGGCAGTAAACAGAATGCTATATAGTGTGGCTGAGCGAGCGGTGTACTACTGTTCCCAGCAGACACAGAGTGGCAGTAAACAGAATGCTATATAGTGTGGCTGAGCGAGCGGTGTACTACTATTCCCAGCAGACACAGAACAGTAAACAGAATGCTATATTGTGCGGCTGAGCTGTGTACCACTATTCCCAGCAGCAACACAGAGCACAATGCTATACAGTGGCGGGTGAGCGGTGTACTACTATTCCCAGCAGACACAGAGTGGCAGTAAACAGAATGCTATATAGTGTGGCTGAGCGAGGTACACAGAGTGGCAGTAAACAGAATGCTATATAGTGTGGCTGAGCGAGCGGTGTACTACTATTCCCAGCAGACACAGAACAGTAAACAGAATGCTATATAGTGTGGCTGAGCGGTGTACCACTATTCCCAGCAGTGACACAGAGCACAATGCTATACAGTGGCGGGTGAGCGGTGTACCACTATTCCCAGCAGCGACACAGAGCACAATGCTATACAGTGGCGGGTGAGTGGTGTACTACTATTCCCAGCAGACACAGAGTGGCAGTAAACAGAATGCTATATAGTGTGGCTGAGCGAGGTACACAGAGTGGCAGTAAACAGAATGCTATATAGTGTGGCTGAGCGAGCGGTGTACTACTATTCCCAGCAGACACAGAACAGTAAACAGAATGCTATATAGTGTGGCTGAGCGGTGTACCACTATTCCCAGCAGCGACACAGAGCACAATGCTATACAGTGGCGGGTGAGCGGTGTACTACTATTCCCAGCAGACACAGAGTGGCAGTAAACAGAATGCTATATAGTGTGGCTGAGCGAGGTACACAGAGTGGCAGTAAACAGAATGCTATATAGTGTGGCTGAGCGAGCGGTGTACTACTATTCCCAGCAGACACAGAACAGTAAACAGAATGCTATATTGTGTGGCGGAGCGGTGTACCACTGTTCCCAGCAGTGACACAGAGCACAATGCTATACAGTGGCGGGTGAGCGGTGTACTACTATTCCCAGCAGACACAGAGTGGCAGTAAACAGAATGCTATATAGTGTGGCTGAGCGAGGTACACAGAGTGGCAGTAAACAGAATGCTATATAGTGTGGCTGAGCGAGCGGTGTACTACTATTCCCAGCAGACACAGAACAGTAAACAGAATGCTATATAGTGTGGCTGAGCGGTGTACCACTATTCCCAGCAGTGACACAGAGCACAATGCTATACAGTGGCGGGTGAGCGGTGTACCACTATTCCCAGCTGCGACACAGAGCACAATGCTATACAGTGGCGGGTGAGCGGTGTACTACTATTCCCAGCAGACACAGAGTGGCAGTAAACAGAATGCTATATAGTGTGGCTGAGCGAGGTACACAGAGTGGCAGTAAACAGAATGCTATATAGTGTGGCTGAGCGAGCGGTGTACTACTATTCCCAGCAGACACAGAACAGTAAACAGAATGCTATATAGTGTGGCTGAGCGGTGTACCACTATTCCCAGCAGCGACACAGAGCACAATGCTATACAGTGGCGGGTGAGCGGTGTACTACTATTCCCAGCAGACACAGAGTGGCAGTAAACAGAATGCTATATAGTGTGGCTGAGCGAGGTACACAGAGTGGCAGTAAACAGAATGCTATATAGTGTGGCTGAGCGAGCGGTGTACTACTATTCCCAGCAGACACAGAACAGTAAACAGAATGCTATATTGTGTGGCTGAGCGGTGTACCACTATTCCCAGCAGCGACACAGAGCACAATGCTATACAGTGGCGGGTGAGCGGTGTACTACTATTCCCAGCAGACACAGAGTGGCAGTAAACAGAATGCTATATAGTGTGGCTGAGCGAGGTACACAGAGTGGCAGTAAACAGAATGCTTTATAGTGTGGCTGAGCGAGCGGTGTACTACTATTCCCAGCAGACACAGAACAGTAAACAGAATGCTATATAGTGTGGCTGAGCGGTGTACCACTATTCCCAGCAGTGACACAGAGCACAATGCTATACAGTGGCGGGTGAGCGGTGTACCACTATTCCCAGCAGCGACACAGAGCACAATGCTATACAGTGGCGGGTGAACGGTGTACTACTATTCCCAGCAGACACAGAGTGGCAGTAAACAGAATGCTATATAGTGTGGCTGAGCGAGGTACACAGAGTGGCAGTAAACAGAATGCTATATAGTGTGGCTGAGCGAGCGGTGTACTACTATTCCCAGCAGACACAGAACAGTAAACAGAATGCTATATAGTGTGGCTGAGCGGTGTACCACTATTCCCAGCAGCGACACAGAGCACAATGCTATACAGTGGCGGGTGAGTGGTGTACTACTATTCCCAGCAGACACAGAGTGGCAGTAAACAGAATGCTATATAGTGTGGCTGAGCGAGGTACACAGAGTGGCAGTAAACAGAATGCTATATAGTGTGGCTGAGCGAGCGGTGTACTACTATTCCCAGCAGCGACACAATGACTGGGGGGACCCTGGCTAGCGTGGCTGGAGTGCGAACTACCCTGCCTGCCTACCCAAAGCTAAACCCACAGACAAATGGCGGAGATATGACGTGGTTCGGGTATTTGTTTACCCGAACCACGTGACAGTTCGGCCAATCAGAGCGCGTTCGGGTCCGAACCACGTGACCCGTTTGGCCAATCACAGCGCTAGCCGAACGTTCAGGGAACGTTCGGCCATGCGCTCTTAGTTCGGCCATGTGGCTGAACGGTTTGGCCGAACACCATCAGGTGTTCGGCCGAACTCGAACATCACCCAAACAGGGTGATGTTCTGCAGAACCCGAACAGTGGCGAACACTGTTCGCCCAACACTACTCAAAACCATGGAGATGATAATAGATCTGAGAATTATCTGATGAGCAGCTCTCCAGTGCTAATTTAGATCACCAGATTATAGCTCAATATTAGATGCCGGCGGATGCTTGCGATTTGTGGTGTGTGTGTGGGTTGGATGAGTCGTGACGGGGTGGCCATCCCATGTGCTTTTTAATGGTAAATTCTATATGCTAGTTTAACTTTTCTCAAATAAATTTTGATACGTTACTTGAAACATTTATTAGTTTATTTGTGTGCATTTTTCAATAAGTTACTGATGGGGCTCTGTATGTCTCACGGCCTTAGTCCACTGCCAAACCATTAATTATAAGGTGATAATAGACTTTAGGAGATCTCCCCCCCAGCACCTCCCCTTAACCATAAATGGATCCACAATAACCCAGGTAGAGTCATTCAAGTTTCTTGGGTCCACGATCTCACACAACCTAAAATGGGATAACAATACGGTCACTATTGTCAAGAAAGCGCAACAGAGGATGTACCCAGGGCCGGATTTGTACTTTCCAGCGCCCTAGGCCGGCTGCCACCAACCAGCCCCCCCCCCCCCCCCCACACACACACACACACACTCTGTCCAACTCTGACTAGTGATCACTGGGTTACATGGGCTCCTGTCTGTTTTGCTGCTTTGCCCCCCCCTGTTCAAAGAAGCAGTGCATGCTCTGGCCACTCCATGTAATTTTGCACTCCAGCCTGGATGCACAGCAGGCTGTAGTGTTCAGGGCTTGCATAATTCAGAAATGATGCTCATATATGAGCAGCACTTGTCACGTACACATACCCATAACACTCCAAGCCTCGGTTGCTGTGCACCTCAGTACAGGAGTGCATAATAACAAGAAGCCCGAGAGGACAGAGCATGCACTGCTTCTTTGTCCTCTGTGCGACTTGCTTCAGTCAGAGTCACAAACAGGTGATGGTGCAGCGCAAAGGAGAGAAACCCATCCAAACCAGAACAGGTAAGAGGTAAGTAGAAGGATCCGACACTACACACGCTGGCATAGATGTAGTGTAATGCTAGGAACACACGATGCAATTCTGACAGATTTACTGTCAGATCGATTATTTCCAATGTCTGATCTGATTTCCGATCAATTTTTCAATCGATTTTCCGGTCATTTCTATGAAAAAAATCATTCAGAAAATCTATCGGATAGCAGATCGGACATGTTGGAAATAGTCGATCTGACAGTAAATCTGTCAGAAAATTGCATCATGTGTATCTAGCATAAGCTCAGGTGTACTTTACACAGTGACAATTTAGCACTTGGGGCAAGTTAAGACAGATCTTAATCAGTCAGCAGGAAGTTTTTACGTTTTGTAATAGAATGATAATATTTATTGGCTAACCAAAAGAAAACCGTGAGCCTTTTGGTTAATGAGCCATCTTCAGACTTTGTTCCTGTATACATGATGTTAGCACATACAGTTATATATACAGTCAGCAGGAGATGCATACAATGTTTTGTAAATATAAATAAATGTAATACAGTTGTCATTCTGTTTCAAAACATCCTGCTTTCACTGATGGCTAACACAGAACAATGTTTTGCTGCTTCTAAAACATGTCAGGAAAGAGTTAAACTGTAGCACAGAGAGAATGTTGCTGTAACAACAAACCATAATTCTAACAGGTCTCAGGTCTTTAACAGCTCTGACCAAGTAATAAACATCAGTCAGGGGGAGAGGAGAGCTGATAATTCCTGTCTGTGAATGCGTGCTGCATAAAGAACTAATCTGAACTCAAAAGTTCTACTACTTGAGCCCATATATTGTTCTTCTCACAGCAGCTTGTATGTCCCCACTCATTATACTGGACAAGTTCCTCAGATGACAATAGATGCTGTCATCACACACACTCTGCAGTGAGAGAGATGCAGGGATCGCTGGAATTCAGGCAGAATAGAGCAAAGCAGAAGTGATTTACTTTGACATGTGACCTCTTATCTCTCCAAGTCCTGCGCCCTGCTGAATTTTATCGCCCTAGGCCTTGACCTTTGTGGCCTTTCCAGAAATCCGGCCCTGGATGTACCATCTACGGCAGCTGAAAAAGTTTGGCCTACCTCAAAATCTAATGGTGCAGTTCTACACTGCAATTGTTGAATCCACCATAACATCATCTATGTCTGTATGGTTCAGCTCCTGCTCAGCATTAGAAAAGGGGAAGCTGCAGCGCATCATCCGAACAGCGGAAAGGATAATTGGCTGTAGCTTACCTTCCCTGCAGGATCTTTACGCTAGCAGGTGCAGAAAAAGAGCAACCAAAATTGCCTCTGACCCCTCTCACCCAGCTCACCCCATCTTCCAGCACTTGCCTTCAGGAGTAAGATTCCGGTCAATTGCTACCAAAACCTCCAGACACAGGAACAGCTTTTTTCCTCAAGCGGTAGCCATACTTAATGCTGAACCACGTTAGAGCTGCTAGGACTTGATAGTAATCAGCACAGAACTGTAAATGAACAATTCTCACACTGCTTACTGCCACTATACTTATAATGTCCTTGACTTGTAATATACACACTGTCTGCCGTTGTATTGTTTTTGTTTGTGTTTGTTAAGCAACTGCCAAGACAAATTCCTTGTAGGTGCAAACTTACTTGGCGAAATAAAATTGATTCTGATTCTGATTCTGATTGGAAAATTGTGCTTGCCAGTTATTGCACCACATAGTTGGATTGCATTATTTTAATGAATCATTTTGGTGACTTACCTGTAATGCACCCAGGCCAGATTTTCTGGATTGCTAGTATTCTTTACTGCTCCTCACATTTTCTCAGTCCTGTGGAGCTTTAGTAAACTAGACCGGTACTCATTTCTTAAAAGGACACTTAACTGCCCATAATATTAGAAAAGCCTGAGTTAAATTACCCCGCCTTTCCCCTCCCACTAGTCTAGCTCATTAAATTAACCATCTTAGCGGTATGGACGAGCTCAGCTCGTCCATCACCGCCGATGGCTGCCGCTCAGGCCCTGCTGTGCCGATTTTGCTCAAATAAAGAGCAGCACACGCAGCCGGCACTTTGCCAGCCGCGTGTGCTGCCCGATCGCCGCCGCTCTGCGGCGATCCGCCGCGAGCAGCGGCGAAAGAGGGTCCCCCCAGCCGCCTGAGCCCTGCGCAGCCGGAACAAATAGTTCCGGCCAGCGCTAAGGGCTGGATCGGAGGCGGCTGACGTCAGGACGTCGGCTGACGTCCATGACGTCACTCCGCTCGTCGCCATGGTGACAGGAGAAGCCAAACACGGAAGGCTGCTCATTGCGGCCTTCTGTGTTACTTCTGGCTGCCGGAGGCGATCGGAAGAACGCCTCCGGAGCGCCATCTAGTGGGCTTTCATGCAGCCAACTTTCAGTTGGCTGCATGAAATAGTTTTTTTTTTATTTAAAAAAACCCTCCCGCAGCCGCCCTGGCGATCTTAATAGAACGCCAGGGTGGTTAAATAAATACATTACTGCAACTGCTCTGTAGATTGTCTCTTGTTTGGAAACTGAGAATTGGGCGGTCCAAAAAGCCCATGCTAAGAATATCTCATTCTTACTATAAATAACAGTGTAAAACACATGGCAGTCGAAATACATAGCAATCCAAAACACATAGCAGTCCAAAATACATAGCAATCCAAAATACATAGCAGTCCAAAATGCATAGCAATCCAAGATACCTAGCAATCCAAAATACATAGCAGACCACATTTGAATTGCCAGAGCCCAGAGACATGCCCCATTCACTTATGACTAATTCTGATTCAGCCTACACAAGAATGTACTCACTGATGTATGTTGTGTGTATGCTCAGTCTTATACCAGTTATAGAGGCCATCCCCTTTGTAACTGAACTGGCGTTTCAGTTATGACCATAGCTCTCAGGACGCCTCAGGTTTTATATTTGTGCAAATGAGAACACATAATAGTGATACCATAAATAAATGATAGGAATACGATGATCTCTGCAAATTTGATTTATTTTGCCATCTCATAATGTGCAGTTTTTGCAGGCACAGATCCCCGCTGTATTTTATCTATACTGATTTATGTCAGCTTCCTCTGTTTTATTGCTAATGATAATCTGCAGATGCCTGAAGGGCTCCTGAATCAGGGCTGGATGCTTGCTGCATGTAAATTAGCCATGTGCTAATCTGCAATGCCTACTGAAGTCACCAGGCACTTGCTTGAGACACTTGTCCTTTCAACAGCCAATTCAGCTAATAGTATAATCTTCTTAATCACCACGATTAATCATGTTGTAGAAATAGAAAGGGAATTCTAACAGTATTTATCTGCAGTGTTATCAGAGATGATTTACAAAGTATTTGTGGAGAGCTGACAATGCTATCATTTTTCTCTAGTTAATATTCTGCAATTTACTGAACACCCACAATGCTGTTGATAATGCTGAATACAACTGCAAAAAAATACAGTATTTTTCTTCTTTTACTAAGATTATAGCACAGCAATTTTATTGGGGAAGGTAGACACTAACTTGTTTGTACTGTCATTAAAAATAATGTGTGTAATCTGACAAGCAAGGCTACTCTCTGTCCCCTATGATTTTCTTTTTTTTTTGGTTTCTATTAAGTATTTATCATGAAACAACATCCTATATAATAAAATCTCTGTCGCTGCACCAGCTCTTGTCCCTGTGTTCATGTCAGGTTCAATCTGCACATGCAGAGGGGGCAGTCCAGAGCCCCAGAGAGCAGACCCTCTGGGAAGCCCTCGTGTTACATTGTATAATGGGTCTAAGGTCTAGTTATAGACCTGTGTTGCCAGTATTGTGATCAGGTTTGGGAACAGCTGTTCCCATTCACAGATCATTGGCCGACGAGACGGAGCCAGGTGCGCGCACATCGATAACAAAATGAAAACGCTTATCTCTGCCTCTGATCTGGAGATGGAGTACAGAGGTGTACCAAAGATCCACGAGTAGTTAAAGAGACCAAAAAAAGTCTATCAAAAAGCAATGCTAAATGCAGGTGCTTGCAATAATTCAGCCATAAGTGAGCAACTATGGTTTCCCATGAAGCATCACTCCTGAATATGCAAACCATTCCACAGAGCCATATCAAACCATACCTAGCACTAATGAGGCTAAATAAGTCTGAAACAGGCTGTATGTCTGTTGGATTGGTGTGGCGCTGTAAAATTAATTAGCTATAGGCTCACTATACACTTATAGCATCAGAAAATGTTATAAAATGTATTATTATATTATTATTATATGTATTAATTATTGTTTATTATATTTCACTTTTCATGTGTTTTGGTTAATATAATTAACCAAAATATAATGAATTGTCATTTTATAAAAGCTTTATGACCATTTCACCAATTTGATATGGAAGTATGCATGTGTAACAAGCTTACCTCCGGGATCCAGCGAGGCGTCAATGGGGGTAGGCACACGCTCCCTGCCTCTTCTAAGGGACGGACGCGGCTGGTAAAGCGTCCATCCAATGTTGCTAGGAGATGGTCGCATGTGATTATGCGTCCGTCCTATGCCCTCAGATGTCGAGTTGTCAGTGTCAGCTGACAGCATTAGATCAGTTGACACTCAGGCAGGAAATGATAATTGGTGGAAGTAAGAGTGGCCGACCACTGATTGGTGTGAGTACTATTTAAACCTGCATATGTCAGTGTATCATTGCCCGTGATAGCATTAGCTAGTCTAGCTGCTGGGTTTGCTTATTATAGTCCATTTTCTGCTGGATACTTGGATTTTGACCCATGCCTGTTTTTGACCTTGCCTGTTTGCTGCCAGGACCGACCCATTGCCTGATTATCATTTTTTTTTACTGTTTGCTGCCTGGACCAACCCATTGCCTGATTATTGTTTTGCCTGTTTGCTGACCTCGGAAACTCCTTACCTTGCCTTTGCCTGATCCCTTTGTAATGCGACTCTCTGATGATCTGTTGTGTATGACCTCGGATTGTACCTGAACTTGTATTACTTCTGCACCTTTTGTTTGGTCTTGGTGATCTATTTTTACCCATCCTGCATTCAGCTCCAATACCTTGCGCCCTAAAGACCTGGGTGTAACCAAAGGTAGGTGTTGTCTCTCACCTCCCATTCAAGTGTCCCATGCCACACAAGTCGAAGACGGAGGTGATAGATTGAGGCATTGGAGCTGATTCGTGGGTGAATAGGTTGCCAGGCCTTACAGCATGTGATTAGTGTGTGTAGAATAGTCTCATAAATATTGGTATATCAGTTTGTAATTCTTATTAGAATGCAATGAGAATGCAATAAAAAAACTTAATTTTTTTTTATATACGGTAAATATAAAATAAAATGAAGAGCATTCTATTGAGTGGTCTGAAGTATATTATTCTGGATGAAGAAAGGTGAGGATTAGAAAAAAAAGTAAAGTCAATTTTTATATGGATGAATCCATCAGAGTCATTGAAAAAATCTTATTATAGGAATGACTCCTGGCAGCTTGATCTTGTACTTAGTCAATTTGATTAAATAGAATCCATAAGTGGATTCACAAGATTTAAGTTACTTCCTAGAACAATAATATACATTTTATTTTGTCTTATAATTTTTTAATAATTTGACAACAAAATGATCTATTCCAACTGAAGGGTCGTTAACATTAACATGTGACTTTGCCTTCAATAATACCTGTAAGAATAAGAAATCTGCCTTCTGAATCACTATATTGAAACTTGCATTTAAAATAAATATTTTCTTATGGAATAAAATATCTATTTCATTTCTCTTTGTGGTATGGTGATTAGCAAAATAAAAAAGTAGATGATTTTGTGCATGTACATTACTCAGGAGATAATGTGGTGGTGAAATAAGTATCTTAAAAATATCAGAGCTTCTAGTATATATATATATATATATATATATATATATATATATATATATATATATATATATGGATTATTAAGTCCCTGTGTGTTTAAGGATATTAAGTCCCTGTGTGTTTAATGGTTTAATGGTTCAATAGTTTAATAGTTTCAAGTATTGGCAAGTACTGCAAATAAAAGGTATTCATCTATTAAATATAAAAGAATCTGCAGGTGAAATAATGGCAGGGTCCTTAACCATTAAGGCCATTACTTATGGTATAAAAAACTAGAAATTAGTATATATATATATATATATATATATATATATATATATGTATATATATATGTATATATATATATATATATATATATATATATATATATATATATATATATATATATATATATACACACACACACATATATATATATATATATATATATATATATATATATATATATATATATATACATATGCATACA